>NW_018020721.1:280061-374094 GCF_002006095.1 Pseudomyrmex gracilis
AAAAAAAAAAAAACAAAACGAATGTAATTCGTTTTAATGATACCTAAACATGATTGTAATACAGCTCGGTTAAAAAAAAATACATTTTCAAAGTCAATCAGTTTTCGTAAGCGAAAATCTGCGCGAACTGCCACGACTCAAGATGTGTATTTTTCATGTATGTTAATTCTCACGATGATGTGTGTGTGTGTGTGTGTGTGAGAGAGAGAGAGAATTTTAAGAGATGTGACAAATTATATTTCAGAAGAAGAGAGAGACGACGATCCATCGACGTCTGATCTCAAGTAAAAAAAATTATAAAAAAAATACACGCACGTACGTGCAATTTACGTGCGCGATATTCAAAACGTGTGTTTCTGATGTATAAATCCACACACACACACACACACACATCGCGTGTTTTTTTTTTTTCAGTACGAGCAACATTGTCGATTTTATAAATGACGAGACGAGCAGAGCCAAAGTCGGAAGCGATTTTTATTCATGCGTTACATACACAGCGGGTATTATCTCTGTTGTTATGATGTTTAGTCTGACTGTCGAATACGCGGATATGTAGCTGAGATTACACGACCTCGTGCGCGTGTGCGTGCTCTCGTCTTTCGACATGTTTATCCTTTAACACGCGTGCGTTTTCTCTCAATTGGATGTTTCATCTCTCGAAACACACTCGGGCCGCAATCGTTGCGATATTTGTGTGTCCGATCGGTCGATTTCGTCCGGCAAATGAAGCGCGCGCGTCTTATCACCGATGCTATTATCGTCCCCCGAGTGTGTGTAAATTCGCTCGCGCGTTCATGCGCACGCAATTGTCATTTAATTTTGACGCAAAAAAAAAAAAGAAGACAGGAAAAATGTGTGGAAGATGCACGCGCACACGCTCCGTCGAGGAAGAAAAACTATTTGAATAGATAATAAGGCGTATACATATATATATATATACATATATATATATATATATGTATATATATATAAATAGCATCGAGCGTTTGTACGATAACGAACTAACAAATAAACGAATACAGCATAGTGCGAACGTTATTGTGTACAGCGTGCACGAGGAGAGGAAATTTCGCGGTGATACAAATCGCGTTTCAAGTCGCGTGCTCTCGGGTGGAGATCCCGCTAGCGTGAATTTTTCTTCTTGAGCGATGCACACACACACACACAGAGAGAGTCTTTGTGTGTGTATGTGTGACGATTCAAAATTTCCGAACGTTCCGAACAAACCCCGTGTCTATGCTAATTCGAGTGTAAGCTGCTCTCGGAACGCGTCGGAGAGAGAATGCATGTTGCGTGTAAAGAACATCTCGAGTGTCTTCTTCGAAAATTTCATTTCGAAAAACAAATCCCCTTCGATATTATTACGTTTTGACGTTCTCGGAGACGATTTGTTGTTTCAGCGCTACGATCATTTTGGACGCGATACATATTTGTTTTCGTGCGTGCAAGACGTCGCGGTTTATAGGACACACTATTTTAGGCGTCCCAAAAAAAATTTTGGAGATATTGTTTGAATACATCCTTTTCCCGGTGTCGATCCCCTTCCTTCCCTCTGAACAAAAAGAGAGACACCGTTTAGATATCTTTTTAGACATTCCTTTTTAGACTTTTTAGAGATTTTTTGAGAACGTTGTTTAGGCGAAAAATTTTTGAAGCGTTAGTTAAAAAAAAAGAAAAAAAGAGAGAAAAAAAATCACTTTTTAAGACGTCGTCGTCCGGACGATTCTTGCTCGTCGTTTTTCGATGAGGTGTGTGAACGACACATTTGAGGTGTGTCCGAAAAGTTGTTATCGGAAGATATTCGTTTAAATTTGTTTTTAGCACAGCGCGAAGTTGCATAATGTGGTTGCAAATTCGTCGTTCGGCAATCGCGCGAGAAGGGAAAGAAATTGAACACACAATATCTTTGTGTGAAGCAGTTTATTTTCTCACACGAGTTACGCTCTCTCTCTCTCTCTCTCTTTCTCTTCCTTTCTCTATGTACCTCTTCATTTGTTGTCTCGCGTTTATTACGAACTCTGTGTCGGAACATTTATAGAGTAAAAAAACAAAAAAAAAACAAAAGAGTCTCTCACGCGGATTGCGTTTATTCTTGAAAACTCTCTCCAGAGCGGTGTCATATTATATAAAAAAAACATTTATATACACACACACACACACACAAACAAAGTGCAATACGAAAGTACAAAGTCTGACCTCTCGTTCTCTCTCTCTTGAATTTGTAAATTTTCCTCTAAACTACCTTCCTCCTCCTCCTCCTCCTCTTCCTCCTCCTCCTCCTCCTCTTCCTCCTCCTCCTCCTCCTCTTCCACCTCATGAGGAAGAGAGAGAAGAAGAAGAATAAAACGAAGAGAGATTCTAATCGACCTTCTCTTTAAGTGTTCGACGTCCTTACGTAGTTTCGTAAGAATCGCGAGGGCATAATAAGAAAAAAAGATACTAATAATTAGCTTACAACGAGCGGCGGCTCCCTTTCCGAAGCGTGTCGTCTTACACGGGATCCATCTTCAGATTGCGCGTGTGTATTTCATATATATGTTTGCATATTTATGTGAATGTATATATTTGTACACAGATATATATGTTATATATATATATCTGCACACAACAACACAACAACATTCACACACCGATTTGCTACAAGATAGAGAGAACAACATTCGCAGGAGCGGCCTGTTTGTTTCTTTTCTTTCGAAGTTCTCATCTTCGCCGTGTGTGTGTAATTGCGCTGTGTATTATTTAAAAAAAAAAAAAAAAAAAAAGAAAAAAAACAGGACAATTTTGTACCAATGCGATTTTGTATCTATTTCACACGCACGCACGCACACAAAGAAGAAACATCACACGACGAGTCTTCGTTAGAAAATCTCCGCGACTCCAATTACACGCGCCGTGCGAAAGCAAACACCACATACATTTATGTTATCTCTCTCTCGGTACACGCCAGGTCTCATTACTTGTTTATGCGTGCGTGCGTGCGCTTGTTTGCATACAAGACGAACGCAATAAAATCTCCCATCGATCGTTGATTGTTTTAACGACAAATTATTTTTGCATGAATAAAACAACGCAAGACGATCCTTTTTTCGTTGTTTTGTCGAGTTTTTTTTTACATATATGTGTGCATCCACGCGTGTGTACGCGCATACGCACGGATATATATATATATATACATATACATATACATATATGGAAAGACTTGCGTGTGCAACAATTTTTTTCGTCGCGGTCTTCTCGCATATAATTAACCGAAATTAATTAACGTTACACACGTTAGGATATAAACACACCCCTCTGACCCTAAATAGTCAATCCGCAATCTAACGACTTATAAATGATATAATAATGATAATTATATTCGGCACCACTTTGCGATGCAATTGTACATATACGATATTACTATTTTCCACAGTGAAGAAAAAAAAAAAAAAAAGATGATGACGAAGAAGTAAATACCCGCAATTGTTAAGCGAAGCGTCAAGAGAGCTCTGTTATATATACATATAGGCAAGAAACGAATATACCACCGTCGTTTATATATTAATTAAAATACAATAAAAGCAGAAGTTTCGAGCAAAAAAGATCTGTATCTCATCCCTGTGTTGCGTTGTGTCACGGTTCGAGAGATAGCGGGCTCAGAACACGTGTAGAAAATTTTCCAAACGAGAAAGATAATTTAAGCGATTACACCTGGAACATTACGTTCTTCTTGTCGTTTTAACGAGGAAAAATAGTTTTCATTGCCTCGATAATTGCTGAAATAATTTTGCTCGTTTCCTATCGTTGTGACAAAATCGATGAAAAAAATTACCTTTCTCTGTTAAAAAAAATATTGTTTTTTTTATATAAAATATAATTTTTATCTCTTTGTTTACTCAATTGCATGTTAATTATTATTGTTTTTTTGCATGTTAATCCGTTAGTTTTCGAGCAGTGGAAAGAATTTATTTTTTTGGGAGTATCTGCCAGTCTTTTCAAAAAAAAAAAAAAAAGAAGACAAACGAAACCGATCCGTCTGCCTGCTTGTAGAGGAGAGACCGACCTGAGACGATACCTGCCTGTCTTCGGCGATAGCTCGGCGTCGGTTTTTGCGTCATTCCGTAGCGCTCTCTACCTGCCGTGTCCAGGATTAAATCACGATCGCGGTCGTCCTGTGTCGAGGATATACACACTCACCCGCTCGCTATCGTGAGACGCGCGTGTGTTCCGATTTCCAAGTGGCGGTCGCGTGTCTTGTTTTCCGCGCAGCTGTCCCGTCTCTAATCTATCTCTCATTTTCGCGTGCATAGACGAGACGAGATCCCTTTCGCATTCCTCGCATTTCACGTTTATCATTTCATCTACTGATTGCGTCGCGCAACGGGCGGACGCGAGCGGTCGTCCGTCGTCGGAGATGTGAAAAATCAGGCGGCGCGTCGCGCGAACGAACCGCAGAAAGGCAAGAAATGGCCTTCCTGTGTCCCGTGCGCATACGTCGCGGAAAGAAGAAGAAATGTAAGTAAAAACGTATGATAGAAACACGGTATTTACGGTGAGAAAAGAAAGAGGAAGCAAGAAAATCCAGTTGGAAGCACCGTAACAATTTTGCAAGACACAGAACAAGAGAGAGAGAAAGAGAGAGAGAGAGAGAGAGAGAGAGAGAGAGAGAGAGAGAAGAACGAGAGAAAAAGAGACGGAGATAGATAAGAGATAGATAGAGAGAAAGAGAGAGAGAGAGCCATCCAAATGTCACCGTCGGTTCGATCACCTGTTGCTCGGGACCGGTTATTCAGCTTCCAGTTAAAAAACCTCCGGGAAGCGATCTGGACCGATTCGAGCGACGCTCGCAACTTTGATTGTATATTTATTACACGTAAAAATGCGGAAATTTTGCTCTCTCCCTCGCGCGCATAGCAAATTTATATAAATCTTTCAATTGTCTGTCTCGTTAATTTTTAATTGCTTTAGAAATAACAAGAGCCGCGTTATTTTATATTTCAAAAATTACTTTGCGCGTTCCGTAATTCTCTCTCTCTCTCTCTGTCTCTTTCTCTCTTTCGTGTCGATTTTGTTTGTTCACGAAAATCGCAAGTAAATCGCAATTGATTCTCGATCAGCCGGAGCGCATAACTTTAATTTGGAGAAGGACTGCGTCGGCAGCACAGGACTCGGCCAGAACACCAGGGTACCGCTGCCACCTGGCCGGATCACCGGTAGCGCCAGTATCGAGACTCTCGTGCGGGTCGGCATCGAAAAGGAGAATGGACTCTCTCCGGACAGCAAAATGGTCATCGTGCACGACTTCACTCCCTGCGTGGACGACGAGCTTCAGGTCAAAAGGGGCCAGGTTAGCGATTCGCGCGTGTGACAAAAAGAATTTGCTCCGTTGTTCGTCTCTTTTCCTCGTGGAGAAACACCACAGGAACAGAGAAAAGAGACGGGATCTTCTTTTTCGTTAGAGAACAAATTTTTGTATCTTTGCGTATGTAAAGCGGCGACATTTGCGTGCTTGCAGGTAGTGAACGTGCTTTATAGAGAAAACGACTGGGTGTATGTGATAGCGGCGGACACGCGTATGGAAGGTTTCGTGCCGCACTCGTATTGCACGCCGTACACGTCGCAGCTGGCGGAATTGACGCTGGCCAGTTTGAATAACGTGAAGAAAAAACTGCCCCGATCCAGCGAGAACGACTGCGATCTTCTTAGCGCGGGTCGTCTGCAGGAGATGCAGCAGACCGACACCGGATCCGCGTCGGATTGCGAGAGCTACGCGCGAAATAACAACGCGACCACGGACGTGACTCGGTCCAACATCACGCAATCGCAGAACTCTATACAGACCATATCGTCTCAGCCGGATGTGCATCCTTTCTTCAAGGTATCGCTCGAAGGAGCGGTTCGAGCGCCGCGGAGAATATCTATATCTGAAAAAAAAAAAAAAACAACGTCGTGAAATATTTTTAATATCTTTTAAGAGCGTTGCTTTTAAATCGCGACTTTTTTTTTTTTACAAAAACAATACAAAACTTAGCGCCTTGGTTTTTTTTTTATATCCCACAGGATCCATCGGCCGGAAGATACATCGTCCTTTACACATTCGTAGCGCGAGATGAGAACGACGTCAGTGTCGAGAGAGGCGAATTCGTGACGGTGCTGAATCGCGACGATCCGGATTGGTTCTGGGTATTGCGACACTGCGACGGTAACGAGGGTTTTGTGCCGTCCGGTTTCGTTTATCCGGGCCACGTTCTTCACTCTTACGCGACGACCACCACGACCACCACAACCGCCACTACGAATACAGTGTCCGCGGAGATTCACAGTTCAGGTTCTGATTTTTCTCATTTGACACCGTTAAATTGGAAAAATTACAATATCAGAAACCGTCTTGGAAAAATTACAATATCAGAAAGCGCGCGAATCGACAAAAGTTTGATCTGTTCTGTTGCGGAACTCCATCTTTATATTTTTCGCGTCTTTTTTTTTTTTTTTTACTTAATCTCGCAGGCAAGGGTACGGGAGGCGACGCGCTGCAGCAGAAGGGGATGCGAGATTTCCGGGACGACACGGCCGGCACGGAACTGGTGGTGCTTTACGATTACAAGGCGCAGGCGCCGGACGATCTGTCGGTGAAACGGGCGGACTGGATCTACGCGGATTTGGGAAATCAAACGGTGGACGGTTGGCTCTGGGCCTACGCGCCCAAAACCCGCAAGTACGGTTTCATTCCTAAGGCGTACGCGCGACCACCTGCCATGACTAGCTTATGATTCGTAAGCGAATCACCGTTGTCTTCATTTATACGTACTTTTTATACACACTTTTTATACACAAAATATATTATAAACGTTTTCTCACATACGATGTTAATTCTCAGGTTGTTTGTTTTCGCTCATTTGTTTTACACTGCGGTTTCCTCGCGATTTATATAATATTGGACACACATTGTCAATAGTACTTACTAGCTTAAAGGACACAACCATATGTAGCGCGACAGGTTTTTTCAGTGTACAATAACATTTACATTGAGACTGGTGCAGCCGGAAGTGATGTGGCTGATCAGTCCCTCGTGGAGAACTATACAGTCGCCGGCCAGGAAGACGTCGCGCGGACACTGGGTGGCTCTCAGAGACATGACCGGTCCCGTGTACGTGAGCGATCGGAATCCTCCGTTCTCGATGTTGTCCACAGCCTGATTGAACGCGTTAATCGACGATGAAACATCATCGTCGTGCGGTGTTTTCTTACGGCGAAATTTACGGCGATTATTACCTGTATGCTGCACCGAAGTTTGTCGTTCGTGTCGCCGACGTCCAGTCCCGCTACCCAGGCGACGATCACGTCTTTCTCGCACTGGCCCTCACCGCCAGCGTGGATTTCCTCGCAAGACGCGTAGCCGCGATTATTGTGCAAACGCGCGGCCAGCACCGGCAGAGGCAGCCGATTCCGATACTTTGGATTTATCTGATTGCCGCCGAATAGTCTTGCTGCGGAATCTCTTATTGTGATAGAAATTTTTACTATTAGTGACTTGTGGGTCGCGGAGTTTGAAAAGTACGCGAGAAGAAAATTTCTTCCGTTTTTTTTTTATCACAATCGTATTAAACAAACATTCCCTCCATTCACATAGATTACGTTATATACTAACGACAGCTTTCCGGACACCAGCAAAAGAGCCAGACACCGGCTGGAGTTGCAAGAGAGAGCGTCGTAACTGACGATGAGCGTGCTCTCGGCACCGGGTTCCACGCTCAGAATAGGCACCTCGGGATGATCGAAGAGGAAGTGATGGGTAAGCGCCGAGAAGGCTACGTTCACCGAACAGTCCATACGCGGACAACGTATGGGTTTGCGCGAGTGTTCGACCGAGGACGCCAGAAGGTGACTCTTCGTCTTCATCTCGGAATTACATCCGTTCGTTGCGTCGTATCTTCTCGGATTGCAACGGCCGTACTGCTGTTGGCACTGTCTTCTGTAATTATCCGATTGCTCTTCCCGCCACGATAGATCGGCCACGTGCGAGCCGGCGTCCGAATCTATCGCCTCGCTGCTTTTTCGCGCGAACAGCGTCGTGTGTCTACGAACGTCGCGACGCGCGTCCAATACCGAACGAGATTGGAGTTGCAGGTACATCGGGTGCGAGTCGTGCATTCTCTTCGAACGCGCGCGACCGTCGCAACTGTCGTCTCTGTTCCTGGCCGAGAAACTCGCGTGCGATCTCTGCTCCTGCGCGCCTGTGAAAAGGCAGGTGAAAGAAAAGATAAATAAAAAAAAAATAAAAAAAAAAAAACAGAGTAAGTAGAGTTAGACTCGACAGTTGCTGATATCTTTGTTCGATTCGATCCGCTTTCGATAAGAAATTCGACTTCGCTTCTGTGTTCTCGACGAAGAGAAGTCGGCCGAGAGATTTCATTGACCTGATTGAACGGAGATCTTTCGCAGGCAACGTTGACACACCGGATACCGCTCGGGACAGCGCGAGTTCTGTTCGGAATCGACGACGACGGTCCTTCCGAAATTGGTTTCGTCGACGTGAACGTGACAAATCGCGCATTCCGCAATTTGCGGGTCTTCCCGTTCATCGCTCTCTCCGTTCGCGTCTGTTCTCCGTGTTACTTCCGCGTCCTCTTTCTCGGTTTGGTCCCCGTCAATTTCCCGTTCCTCCTCGTCGTCCTCGTTTTCCGCGTCAGCGCAAATTTCTTTCCTCTTCTGCACCATGTTGCGAACACTGTCCGAAAATTGTCGATCGAGATAATTCAATTCCTGCAACCCATCATGTTTCTCTTCTCGTCTACTATTTTTAATTTACATACAATTAAACGGAAAAAATAAAATTATTCAAAAAATAAAATTATAAAACTGTCGCGTCATTAAAAAAAAATTGAAATACAGACAAATTGTTCTCTAACACACGTGTGTTAAAACACGTCGTGTCTTTTTACGTGCAACGTCAAATTGCATTGACATTAAAATAATTGAAACTATCTTTCACATAATAATTGAAACCATCCATATGAGCAATTTTAATTGCGAGACAATAAGAGCTGTTGTTCTCCGATTTGTTCTTATCGTACAAATCCCAGGCGAGAGACGTTTTCTGCGTGCTTTGTCGTTCCGCGTAGTCTCGTGTGTAAAAGATAGCAACACATGCCTTGCGACGATGATTGTTTATCGCGCGGACGTCAGCTTTGGGGACCGTACAATCGAGCCTCTCGTTATCCGTTTCTTCGTGAAGCATCTCGGCCGGGTTTGTCGGCACACAGAGCGTCTCTTATCGGTCTCGCGTACCGATAACCTTTCGCCGATGACGCGCGTCGCCGCCGATCGGCCGATCTTCGTCACGAGCGAGACGCTGTATTTATCCTCGTAATTATATTTAATGCAAATTCCGGTGTCTGATAGTCGAGTTGTGTCTGCGGCACAAAAAAAAAAAAAGAAACTTCGTTTTTACGACACACAAACGTTTATGCGTTTTTTTTTCCATCCGGCAAAGTGTGGAAAAAAATTTGCCGACGGCACGCAATTGCCGCCGCGTTTTATTTTTGACGACAAAATTGTTACTTTCAGACAGACCGATTTTATGCGCTATCAGAATTAATGATAATTCGAACATTGACAAATAAAACAATCTGTCATTAAACGTTAATATGTGCCACTTAAAGAAGATAATGTTTACTGAAGAGACGGGAGAGAGAGAGAGAGAGAGAGCTTACCCGCGTCAGAGAGACACGTTTTTTTCCTTCTTTCGCGATTATCTCTCCGCAGAATTGAGAGGTGAGCGACACCAGACCGACGTGGTTTTTTCTCTTTTTGTTTTTTTTTTTTTCAATATATTTTTGAGGGGACTCGAGTGACGCGAGTGTTATTCCGATCGACCGCGTCGAGTCCAGCGTGACGAGAGTTCTCGATTCCGCTGTGATTTAGTTAAAGAGAATTTTACAGATTGGTTCAGTACCGGAAGATGCTCGATGTGTGCGGTTATTTAAATGAAAAAATACGAGGCCATTTTGACGTTTCTCGGAACAACAAAAGGAACGCGGTGATGTTAGCGCAATATCGTTGCAAAATAATTCGATGACCCCCGTTCGTTTCGTAATTAGTTTTTTTTTTTTTTTTTTTTTTTTTCTCACAGAAACTCTCTCCCGATCGTTCGTCGCAATCTCCCGATTTAAATAGAAACACGTTTCTTTTTATCGAGACGCGATACGAAGTCATTGACCTTCAACTTTTGCAACAGAACTCCTCGGAGGCAGGGACGCCTCCGCGCATGAAGTTGTGTATCGACAATTGTCTCAATATCCTAATAATGAAAAGCGCAACTTTATGTGTAAAGATATCAACGCCCTGCGGTACAGTCGTTATATTTATCTGTGGAATATTACGTCCGACACACACACACATATCTATTATCTCTGTGATGCACACAATTGTGTAGCATACGAATATATAGATCAAAGAAAGCAAAACCCCGCACGATAATTACAAAAGGTTACAAAAAGTCTCTGTTTTCCTCACACTTTTTTTTCGCTCGCACGACAACAACAATTTCACACGATTTAACGTCACACGTCGCTTTTTTTTTTTTTCAAATGTTAAAACTTTCGTTCGCGCAAGACAATTTCGCGACGGAAGAAGTTACGCATCGCTTTTTTTCACGTTAAACTCATTACCGCACTAGTGCGAATGACTGCTTGTCACGAACGTTCTTTTTTTTTTTTTTTTTTTTTTTTTTTTTTTTTTTTTTTTTTTTTTTTTTTTTTTTTTTTTTTATTTAAAAAAAGCACATATACATATATATATATATACATATATATATATATAAAAGATTAGAAAATAGTAAACGAGATATGACGCTTACATCGTCTAGTCAGTTTTTTTTTCTTCGAGAACAAGTGTCTGGAAATAGTGAATTCGCGTCGACTTGTGTGTGTTTAATTATGTAATTCACACGTACGCGATTGCGTCGACGACGATCGCATAAACTTGAACTTTCAACGTTTATTTACAAGCGAATGCATTAATAAATAATAATTAAAGACTCCTCGATACTCGCTCAGTCATTCCGGATGACAGGTTGGACGATCGTTTTTTTTTCTGATTCTCATCGCGAACATTGTCGTTCGAGATGAACCGAACGAGTCCATCCTCATCGAGGATTCTCGATTTGCGAAGGTTTACACGCAATTAACGTAGCAACACATTAACTGGCAGCGTTGCTAAAAATTGTTTCCAAAATTGTTAACAAGAAGATATACAAGAATGTCTTAGCGTATCATTTAAATTAAAGCGCTATCGCTAAAAAAAAAAAAATGTTCTCTCGATAGAATTTGAGCTTCCTCGACACAATTCTCTACTAACTCAACGCGTAGGTAAACACTCAAGTTGTTTATCACAAGTAATCGATAGTTGCCTATGTTATTATTATTATTATTATTATTCTACATCATTATTCATTTGACGTAACGTCGTTCGTCTTGGTCTCTACATAATTGTTGATCACGTTGTGTCTGACATTCGCCAGTCTCTCCATGCTCACCGCCCTGATGTTGCCCAGACGAGATTTGTCCAGCAACGTCCTAAGGCTTGGCTTACCGTCCAAGTCGATCATGCTGCAACTCTTGCCTTTAATCAACGTCGATAACGCCGACGTCGATCCGAAGAGCGACAGCAACGGTAACTCTTTAATACTGTTGACGTTCGCCCGGTTTCCCGGACCGGTTTCTCGTTCACCGCCGTCTGCGGTCGGCATCAGTTTCGCCGGACTGGATCCAACGCTGCACGATGCGCTCTGTCGCGAGACAATCGCAGAGTTGGATCGCAACGACACCGTCCCGTCGTCTTGCGAGCTCGCGGGTCGTCGCTTATCGTCATCCTTCTCGTTCTGCGCGTTTCCATTTTGAATATAAAATTGAGAAATACCGTTTGGCACGTACTTCGATGCATCCGCGCTTCCCGTTTTCTTCGTGACATTTCCACTTTTTAAATTAAATAAATTCCTATTTATCGGACTATTGTTCAATGATTTTGAGATATCGCTCTTTGTGGTGATGGTTGTTCCGCGCAGTGTCGAATTCTGCGTCGAACACGATCTCTGCAACGGTCTGCCGAAAAACGTTTCCGGCTCTTTGGTCGATGATGAAGATCGATTTGAACTATGTGGCTCAGATAGCTCTGCAGGTAGGAGGTTGTAGCGCGTTCCGACGTCGGGATCTCGCGGATCAGATGAAGAACTTGGCACTTCGTCTTGCTCTTTGACGTACAACGAGTTCTCGATCGACGAGCAATTTAATTTCTCCATACTGGCTTGTAACTCCAGTTCCCACTGCGTGCATTTGCTTTCGCTGCCGTCGACGGATCTCTTCTCGAGGTGTTCCGCGTCTTCTTTCGCCGAACCGGGCTTCTGCAAATTTTTACCAACTTCGATATCGCGCAATTTCTCGTCTATCCTGCTCTCGGCACATCTATTGGAGCACATTTTGAGACTGTCGGGACTACGAAGATGGTTTTTATATTTCTGATATATGTCGGAACCGATGAGCTCGGCACCGACGCCAGGTTCTCGCGGTCCGTTGGCCACGATGTCTGAAAAAAAAAAAATGCAAATCGGTTTATTCATCCAGCAAAAAAAAACATCGACTAAAACTTTCCTCAAGCGCTTCTAAGTATTTCGTATTACCATAATCTCTTCGCTGCTGATGTATCTGATTACTAATCTCCTCTAATGTCCGAAGACTCATTGCGTAATTGCGTTTCGTTTCCTTAATGGTTTGCTGTAGATACTCCACTCTTTCCTTTTGCGTTTCCAGCATCTGATCGCACTGGGCCTTCACCTCGAAATACGGCCTTGCTTTTATTATCGCACGTCTGTGCTTCTCCTCCAATTGCAAGAGTCTCTTTTCCGCGTCGTGAAACAACATTGCTCTGCGATGATGCTCTCGACCGCATTCGGCTTTTTGATTTTCCGCGTCCATGACCTTGATGTAAAATATCTCATTTTATTTCAATGTTTTTGTTTGTTTTGTTTAATTGAATCAACTCGGAACGCTATTATTTGAGCTCAAAAAAACTTTCGAGTATATATATATATTTTTTTCATTTCTCGCAATAAATTTGGAAGAGAGAGAGAGTTGTCATTGAATCCGTAACGCCCGTTACTATACGCTACCGTTCTACTCTGATGCTTACTTTAATAGTGGCATGATTGAGCATATCCTGCCACGCTTGGTCGAAATTCCACTCATGCTGATGAGACATAAATCGCGCTTCTGCCAGAGCGACTGTTTCTTTCGCAGCCGCATGAATCTCACTGGCTCTTTGAAATAGTTGTGCCTGTTGCTGACACTGCACCTGTAAGAGTATTGATTTTTGTGAGTGAAATTAAATAATTCAAAAGATAAAAGTCCATCGTACAAAATATATATCACGTTCAAATGATATTTTTCTATAAATATTTTTTACTTTTATTTTCCCAATACGATAAGAAATTGAGCTTGAATCAATTTCTACCTGAGTTTGACGAGCCACTTCCAATGCTTCGTAATAACATCTCGCTTTCTCAATGCAAGCTGTGCCCAGTTTATCTGTAATCTCTTTCAATCTTCTTGGTGTATCCGTTAACAGCTGTCCAAAAGCAGTGTGAGCTTCCTAAAATTCAATTGAAATCATTTATACAATTTTTTTTCACTGTGCTTAAATTTGTAAATTATTGTAAATACGCAATTGTCAAATATCTTACGTCCAATTCAATCTCCAGCTTATTAATATTATCAGTGGCATTGTTCAAGTTCTCCAACTCAATCTAAAAGATAAAGTTTAATCTCTTACAATTTAAACATTACTTTTCTCTATAGTTCATGCACAAATTTTTCAACAATTTCACAATGCAAAAAATAGATAAGAGACATAGAAACATATTATTCATTTATCATTTCTTTGTTTTTAACTTTACAACATCATATAAACAAAAAGAATAGACATCATGCATTTCTAACACACACACACACACACAACAACAAAAGAAGCTTTAAATTAGATTGATTCTCCACAAAGAGTCTAATCTCTTTTTCAAGGATATCCGTGCCTCCGCACACAGATGCGCTTGATTCATTGATGATCGAGCACATCTAAATCCCAACTCGCTCCCCCTCGCTTAGGACGGAAAGTGAAAGCAAAATGGGACAATGTACCAGGCCGTGTTAGGCACTGCGACCGCGCTCGCGGGGCATAACCTAAAGGTCTCGGATGAAACGCGCACCCGATAATTTTCGATCGAAAAACAAAACGACGTGAGAAAACGAGTTTTCCTCACGGGGGAAAGAGAATTTTACCTGTACGCGCGGATCCAACGCGCCCTCGGCGTCCTCGGCGACGTCCATGCTCCGGCATTTATTTTTGTTCGACGACTGACGACGACGACGACGTCAACCGATGTCAACTCATGATTGTCGCGCCGAGAGCGCGCGACGACGATGATCTGTCACGTCTCACAACATAAAGATCCAATATCGAAGTTCCTCAGGAGTTTTGACACGGCGGTGACAGACAGACGGATTGTGTGTTTACATTCCGTGTGACAATCGGCTCAGCTACAATTCCATCTCGAACATCACAGGAAACATGGCTCTAGAGTCTCGAGAATAATCGACGCGGGGATGAGATTAAACGGGGAAATTCGAGACGACGACGAACAGCCGACACGGACAAACCTGCTTGCGTGGATAATTAGCACCGCGAATCGCTGACGCATCTCATCGGTGATGACGAGATAATCCCCCGTCTATGTGTATATACAGTAACTGCGTTCCGGTGTTTAATGCCAGTGTTCGAAGTGTCTACAGCACGTGTCACGTGAAGTATAGATTTTTTTTAACCACCGACAGCCGCAACTCGTCGTCCAATAGCGGAGGGAAGCCGTCCCCAAACTGCGGTGTTTTTCCCTACGACGAGATCTCAGCTGCCGCTTCCAGCGCCGCACGTCGGTAGATTCGGAAACTACGAAGCGACCATCCGTACGCGAGCGTCGACCGAGAAAAAAATACAATCCCCCGTGCTGAGCGCGTGCTTGCGATCATTTTCGGGCGTATATCGCATATTTTGTATCAGGATCGCAGAAAGTCGCAGGAGCTCTCCACCAGGAGAGAGGTGAACTCTCGGTCGATAATGCAGTCGCGTCGGGAAACGTATGAGTTGAAGTAGGTGGCCTACCTAACCTGCAAATGCCGGTAAATATATATCTGTCGGTAAAATCTCGGCGGATAAATTTCAACTTTCGTAGCGGGATCGCAGAAAGCGACAAGAGGAGGTTAGGTTTGTTACCAGGGGAGTAGAGCGAAGAGGTGAAATGATTCGGCGGACAACTTCGCGGTATTAGGACGAGTATGAGTACGAAATAGGTGGCGTTGAACATCTAGAAATCTCGTTTCTCTCTGTGAGCGGAGAAAATTACGGACTTCGTTGCCAGGAACGCAGGACAGCGACGAGAGGTTTTCGAGCGTCGAATTCTCCGAAGTGGTTCGAGGTTAGGTTAGGTTAGGTTCGAGCTTTCGCTAGGAATTACTTAATTTAACGAAAATTCAAATCGACAACAGAGTTCCCGGACCGCTCGCATATCGGAATCGCGCTGGCAAGTCCGATCGACGCGATTGAAGTGGTTTCGCGCGATCCTACCTACCCGATTTGCAACAGGCGGTTCTTGTGAACGGGGCCGAAGCGTTGTTGCGCGCTGTGTGTACGTATCTTTGATGTTTGAATTAATTTTGACGCAATTAAGCGCAATATTATAGAATCGTGCGAAAACTCAAATAAACTCCCATTTAATTTGCGTTGAAACGAAATGTCGCATGTTTGCGCGCGGTTTCGGTGAGAAAACGTTTCGGAAAGAAATTTTTGTATTCGCGCGAAAAGTCGATCTCTTACGTTCCCAGTTTGCAACTGGGTAATTTTCCGACGTGCGTTGAACAAAACGTTTGGAGATTAATCCGTGTCGAGCACTTGGAAGATGTTCAATCAGAACAACATGCTGCGGACAGGATCGTCAAATACGTCAAATCCCATGCAGGATTTCGAGGTTGTCTCTCCTCCCGACGACTCTATCTCCAGCCTTGCGTTCAGTCCGGCCTCTGTGCAGCAGAATTTTCTCGTCGCCGGTTCCTGGGACTGCAATGTCCGTTGTTGGGAGGTCGAGCAATCCGGCAAAACGGTACCCAAGTCGATGCAGAGCATGGCCGCACCCGTATTGGACGTGTGCTGGATTGATGTAAATATTTATTTATTTTTTTTTTGTTTATTGTCTCTTCTAAATGATTGTCACAAAATTTTTGTGTGTAAAATCGCGTGTGAATGTGTTTCTCTTAGGATGGAACCAAGGTATTTATGGCTGGATGCGACAAAACAGCAAAGTGCTGGGATCTGACTTCGAATCAATGCGTGCAAGTAGCTGCACATGATGCGCCCATTAAAACATGTCACTGGATAAAAGCATCAACATATTCCTGTCTAATGACTGGTTCCTGGGATAAAACACTGAGGGTTGATATCTGTTTGAGATTTTGTAACTCTTCTTTGTTTCATTATTTCTTTATATTATTTTACAAATGTTTTTTTTACTTTGCAGTTCTGGGATCTACGCAGTCCCAAACCTGCAATGACCATTAATTTACCTGAGAGATGTTACTGCGCGGATGTGGTAAGATCGCATTTTACATGTGAATAGTTTTTTATGCAATAGCCCTTCTTGTTTTCAAATGTATTAAAACAGTTTATCAAAAAAAAAAACATAGGATTACCCAATGGCGGTGGTAGGAACAGCTGGTCGCGCGTTAATAGTCTATCAGCTGGAGGGCAGCCCGCGAGAGTTCAAGTCTGTGGAACTGAGCCTCAAGTATCAATATCGTTGTGTGGCAATTTTCAGAGATAAGAAAAAAGTGCCGACGGGATTTGCGATTGGAAGCACAGAGGGACGCGTTGCGATTCATCACTTGAATCTTAGTCCTAAAGAAAATTTCACGTTCAAATGTCACAGAACTAACGGCACGCCTAACGGATATCAGGATATATATGCGGTACAAAGAAATTCTATTATTTTAAAAAACTATGGCCTTGTAACTGTTGATAATTTATGTTTTCATTTAAAAAAAAAAAAACAGGTTAACGATATAGCATTTCACCCGGTGCACGGCACCGTAGCGACCGTGGGCGGGGACGGCACGTTTGGATTTTGGGACAAGGATGCGCGCACAAAATTGAAATCTTCCGAGACGATGGAACAACCCATCACACGTTGCTGTTTCAATCATAACGGACAAATATTTGCGTACGCCGTGTCATACGATTGGTCCAAGGTAATATTGTCGTTACCTTTGTTATTAGCACATTAATTGTCAAGGTCGTTAATATGTGATCGTTAACAAGATTCGAATGTTTCTCTCAGGGTCACGAGTATTACAATCCGACGAAGAAAAACCAGATCTTCCTGAGGTCGTGTTACGACGAACTGAAACCGAAGGCTTCGCCGTAGATATTTTTTCAAAATCTATTTAGTGATTTTGAATGTTTTTTATTTTTTTTGAATAAGATAATGTATAGAAGTAAACGTAGCTGTAAGTTCGGAGGATAATTCGCACCTCGGTTAACACAAACTGTCAGCATTTTATTTTTACTTACAATTGTTAAAAATACATTTGTGTGAAAATATACGTAATTGATGTTGAAAAAAAAATGAAAAAAAATTGAAAAAAAAAAAAAAAACAAGAATGTGAGTTACGAAATCGGCAAGAGAGATGTATTAGGTACTTAGTTCTTTTATAAACTGTGATGTTCCGTTTTAGAAGTCTGATAGAAGTGCATTACACACATGCTACAATAATAATTTTACATAACAAGGGAAATGTGTGTGTGTGTGTATTTGGAGCAGAGTATCACCCATTACTGTTCTTCACGTTTGATATTTTGATATTATTGTAACTTTCTATGGAGCTGAGTAAAAATAGTATATCTTCTATAACCTTTCCCTTTGTCTTTCTCTCAAAGATTTATATATTTCGTCAATAATATCGATTTTTAAAAGTTGATCTATTAATTAATGAGTTTGCGTCATTATCGATGTAGCTGTGTTTCATGCGCTTCTCGCAGAACTTGTGTGTGTGTGTTTGTGTGTCGGGACAAAATCGACCAATCAGTATCCTCTCAAATAAGTTACGAGAGCGTCTACGATTGGTTGATTTCCATAATGCTCTAGTTACCGGCGTTTGACGTGAGATATCCCGCAAATTGACGCGGTAAACAACATGGCCGATGTGCGGTGCACGTCATTACAAGAGAATAACACGGTTTGATAAATCAATATTTCAGCTATGTACATCGTAAAGTATGTACATCCATACAGGCATGTCGTTTAAATGTAAAGGTTGACAAATTTGTTCGTCCGAACCGCGAATTCTCCGCGTGACGATGTCGTCGGAGAAGGTAGGTTATGTGTCATTTGTGACAGTTTGTGTTTTTGTCACGAAATTGTTTAATAAAAATGTCATCGTCAATATTGTTTGAACACAGAGAACATGTTTTTTCGTTCGTTTCGATCGATAAATTTATGATATCAATTGTGTCTCTTCTGTTATTGCGCGACAAAAATGTTCACAATTTTTTGTTCAATGACAGGTTCTTTATCGGTTAGACCAGCCCCACAGTGCCGGTAGTGTATACATTTCCTGGCGTCCGGGAAATAGTACACACTTAGCCACAACAGGTTGTGATTCCACAGTTGCCATTTTTGACAGACAAGGAGATATTCAAGAACGAATACAAATTTCCGGACTGTGTAATGGCTTTGGTTGGGATTCTGACGGAGATCTGCTGGCAGTGATATCTCAGAATTCCTCAATAATCGTACTGTGGGATGCAACAACAGGAAAGAAGTCTCAGATAGATGCAGGTGTGAGAGATGGACTGACTTGTATGATGTGGGCAAAGAAGAGCTGTGTGTTGGCAATAGGAACAGAAAAGGGCAATTTGGTGCTTTATGATCACATAAATGCCAGGTACAGTATTATTATCTTTATGTAAGAACAAAATTTATATTAAAGAAACTGTGATCAAATCAATTGATCTTGTAATTGTGAAATTTGTAGGAGAATACCAATTTTGGGGAAACACAGAAGGCGTATTCTATGCGGTGCGTGGTCGATAGACGGTCTTCTTGCTTTGGCAAGCGAGGATAAAGTTTTAACCATCAGCACAAGTGAGGGAGACACTCGCCGAGAAATAAGTCTTCAGGGTGATCCGTCCGATATACAATTCAGTGAGATGAAAATGGATCATAGGATAGGCGGTGAAAATACAGTAAGAATACGACTTTATTATGAAAATAAAATTAATGATAACAAATGTTGGTGTGAATTTGTGATCTTTACGTGTGTGAATATGTTACTTAGGTGTCCCTTGTTGTCAGCAAAACAACTCTGTTCTTATACAACATATTGGATCCAGAAAATCCCATTGAATTGGCTTTTCAGAAACGTTACGGACTGATTGTAACTTACAAGTGGTAAGTCTGCAGAAGAACTTATAGAAAAAATTGTTTCTCATGCGCAACGCACATATATTTTTATTTTCTTTACAGGTATGGCGATGGTTACATACTGGTAGGATTTGAGGCTGGTTTCTTCATCGCGATATCGACACACATCAAAGAAGTCGGTCAGGAATTGTTTCAAATCAAAAATCACAGAGATTCGTTGACGGATATCGCGCTGAGTCAAGTGGTTGGAAAAATGGCCACTTGCGGTGACAATACGATAAAAGTACACAGTTTGCAGAATCTCGAAGAAACGGAAACGTTGATCACGGTGAACGGCGAGAATGGGATCAGTAACATTGAATGGTCAACAGACGGAACGATGTTGGCGGTTGTCACTTACATTGGAAACATTTTGATTTATTTGATAGAAATTCCTAAATTAACCAGCGCCTGTGGCAACAGGATAGCCCTGCTGACAAGTCTGATGGAAGTTGCCGTACATTTTTACACACTGGACAAGGTACTTTATTTAAAACAATTTGGCATCGGATTTTTTCGCGCGTGCTAAGTCTTAGTTTTATTTTATTTTATTTGTTTTTAGGACAAACCAAGTCCGCAGATAATTAACACCATAATAGAACCGGCGATACTAGCGGTAGGTCCAATGCATTTAGCAGTAGGACTGAACAACAGAGCGTTATTTTGGGACTTGTCCGTAAACCACTACAACAACATTCACTTTGAAAAAGATTATTTGGCTACAATCGATAGCATGCGTCTAAACGAGACGTACGTGTCGGCGCTGTTTGACGGAAAACTACAATTGCATTCGGTAAGTTTGTGTAAATTAATGAATTGCAAATAATATAAGAGAATAACGCCGAGAGAGAGATTCTCGAGCTTGATAATATTCTATTCTTTACAGATTAAATTTGATCAGACATTAAGCAACAACGAGAAGGATACAAAAATGTTTCCAGACACGACTTCTTCTCAGAGTAGAATAACATGTCACGCTCTGTGCTCGGATTTCTTGGTTTACGGTGACGACGTAAGTCAATATTACAAGTACGTGTTAAAAGAATAGAACACACGCAAACAACATTGCAAACCAACTTGATTGTTTAGATGGGTCACATTGTCTATTTTTATCTGGAAACCTTTAACGAAAGTACGGAATTCGCGCATAACAACGGGATAAAACAGTTGTACTTGGACGCGAACGGGACGCAGTTGTGTTTTATCGACGACAAATCGGACGCGTTCGTGTTCGATCCGATAAACGAAACAGCCATCGCGGTGCCTGATTGTCCTGATAACATTGACGGTATTCTCTGGGATCAGAACATATACGAACGCGCTATATTTGTGGTGTACAACAAGAGCGTGATTGTAACATACATTCTTGTAAAATATTTTATCGAAGGCAAGTATATATCTGATCTGTGATTGTTGCTTGGTCACGTGAAAAAAAAAAATCTTACATATTCGATCGTGCGATAAAAAAAAAAAAAAAAAACAGGTACCAAAGTGATAAAAGTAAATACAACCAAATTGCCATTGGACTCGATACCTTTACTGATGTATTCCGGCGAGGTAACGTTGAGCACAACGGGTGGCAAACTGATACAAATAACATTAGCCTCTCACGAAGACGTGGGCAACATTGTGGAATCGAAGAAGGTCAATGAGATTTTAGACAATCAAATATTGTGCAGACGGTGAGCATTTTATTTCACTCGCAAACAATTAGATGGAAATTAATTGTACGATGCGTTTTAAACAAACGAGATTGTGCGATTTAGATTTCATCAGGCGTGGAACAGTTGTGAGAAATTAAACGAGAGAGACGCGTGGGTGAAGCTAGGACAAAGTGCTATCGCGAACTTAAATATCGAATACGGTAAATATAAAAAAATTATTAACGCAAAAGTTATTTAACGCAAAGTATAATAACAAATATCATAAAAAAGTGGTATTTAATTATTTATAAAATATATATCTATATATGCGTATCGTGCGCGCAGCCGTCCGCGTGTATCGACAAATAGAAGACGCTTCGATGGTGTGGACGTTACAAAGCATGGAGAATATTGACGAGTTGGCGTTGTTATGCGGCCATGCTTGCATATTACTGGGAAATTATAACGAGGCGGAAAAATATTTTCTACAATCATCCGAGCCGGTGCAGGCCCTGTATTTAAGAAGGGACCTGATGCAGTGGGAACAAGCGTTGAGTTTGGCGCAGAAATTAAAACCCGACGAAATTCCCTTCATCGCCCGAGAATATGCTCAACAGTTGGAATTTACGTAAGATTAAATTGTTTCGCTGTTTATCGCGCAAACTTAAAAACACCAAATAAGACAATGTTATTTTAAAACTATATATGCAGCGGAAATTACCCGAAAGCTTTAACGAATTACGAACGCGGTCTGGTTGATGTCGACGCTTCGTTGACTTTGGCCGCGCAAAATCCTCACCATCGCAGTCAGTGTTTAGCGGGAATAGCGAGAATGTCTATAAGATGTGGGGACAGCAGAAGAGGCGTCGGAATAGCCATGGACAACGAGAGTTCGAGATTGTTACGAAAGGAATGTGCCGAGATCTTGGAATCGATGAAGGTACATATGTTCATCTTTCGGCTCAAAAATATTTATATCTTGTTTGCACACAATCTAAACGCACTTATGCGTTTTAGCAATTTAGCGAAGCCGCGCAGTTATACGAAAAAGCGGAATATTTTGACAAGGCTGCTTCAGCGTATATAAAGTTAAAGAATTGGCACAAGGTGGGCCAACTGTTGCCTCAGATATCGTCGGCGAAAATTAACATACAATACGCCAAAGCCAAAGAGTCCGAGGGTAAATACGAGGAGGCTGCAAAAGCGTACGAAACCGCCAAGGACTACGACAACATAATTAGAATTAATCTGGAATATTTAAACAATCCCGGTAAGTTTAGTAAACATACAAGACTTTGACGAAATATATATATTTAAAATGCTAATTTCTCCACAGCTCGTAGTGTTGAGGTTGTGCAACAAACCAAAAGCATAGAAGGTGCGAAGATGGTTGCTAAATATTTCCAAAAGATGAACGATTACAACGCGGCTATCAAATTTCTGATTCTGTCGAATTGTCACGACGAAGCTTTTCAACTGGCCAATCAACACGGCAAAATGGAACTGTACGGAGAAATTTTGGTGAACACGATCGACGACACCAACGTGCGGAGAGAAGATTTCAGAAGCCTCGCGATGCATTTTGAGTCTCAGAAAAACAATCTCTTGGCAGGGAAGTATTACTTCCACGCCAAAGAGTATCAGAAAGTTAGTTTGCGCATATTTAAACTTTTTCGTTCCCGTCGTGTGGTGTTAACTTACCGAGCTTTTTTTTTTTTTAAGGCTCTGCGACATTTGTTAAAAGCTGCGCAACTGGTGCCGGACGACGATCGAGCGATCTCTTACGCCATAGACACCATCGCGTCTTCTAAAGATGATAAATTGGCCAATCAATTAATTGATTTCTTATTAGGAAGCGATGGATTACCAAAGGTTAGATATTCGTACATAAAAAAACACTCGCGATTCACAGAATTTATGCAAAAAGTTTCTAATCTGTTCTATTTGTACACAGGATCCGAAGTATCTGTTTCGATTGTACATGGCTCGAAAGCAGTATAAAGAAGCGGCTAAGACGGCGATCATAATTGCGAACGAGGAACAAATTAACGGTACGTATTTTTTTTTTTTTTTTTTTTTAATACAGCAAAAACATCTAAAATGCAATTTGTTTTATTTTCTCAGGAAATTACAGAAATGCTCACGACGTCTTGTTTGGAATGTATCAAGAATTGAAGAGAAACAAGATCACCATACCTTTGGAGATGCAAACCAATTTGAGACTTTTGCATTCCTACATTCTGGTAAGATTACACGTGAAGAGAAGTGATCATCTACGAGGCGCCCGAATGCTGATAAGAGTGGCCAACAACATATCGAAATTTCCATCTCGTTAGTATATCGTAAACAATCTCTCTTAGTGACGCAAGAATAAATTTGTGTAATTTTCTTGACGTGATACAAAAAAAGAAACGTGATATTTTGCATTTCAGATATTGTACCGATATTAACGTCGACCGTAATAGAATGCCACAGAGCGGGCTTGAAAAACGCGGCTTTCAATTTCGCCGCGATGCTGATGCGTCCCGAGTATCGCGGACAAGTAGACGCGAAGTACAGCAAAAAGATCGAAGCGATCGTGAGAAAACCACCGAAAGCAAAGGACATCGAGAACGAGGACGAGCCTCTGACACCGTGTCCGTATTGCAAGAGCAGACTTCCCGAGACTGAAGTAACCTGTGATAAGTGCAAAAATACTATACCATTCTGCATCGCAACGGTAAATACCAAGTCCAAAACTGTAAAAACTATCCGCAAAAACATTATTGATATCATTCTGTATGTGTATGTTTGATTCAACAGGGACGACACATTGTTGAGGATGATTTTACAGTATGTCCTCAATGCGATTTTCCCGCCATTAGAAGTGAATTTTTAAGGTAAAAATACAATAAATAGCGTATCTCTTTGAAAAATTACACATATAAATCAAACAAATATAAATTGTCATATGATAGAATCGCCGAATCTGAAGAGACTTGTCCAATGTGTTCGGAACGAGTTGTTCCTGAAGCTGTATCGTCCACCATTGACATCCGTCCGTATCTCAATTTTCAGGAAGAAAACACCAACATTATAAAGGCATAATGTTGATTTTTGTAAGAAAAGTGCACTTAGTGATATATAGACAAATGAGGTAAGAAAAATATTGTAATTAGAATTTATACAAACACACACACACACACAAAGAATACAAATAGCTATAGACGTTTGCACTTTTGTGCTGCATAAGTGAAAAGGTGCCTTGTTATTGTTGTGCCTTATGGCTTCTAATTAGTCGCTGTGGAATTCTTGAATGTGACATCAAGAAGCGAGAGAAACATACATCCGAAATTCGTCCACTTTATGTTAAAATAAAACAAGTGTTGGACGACTTTCAGACGTATGTTTCCTCGCTTGTGTTATCCTTAAGCAAGTAGAGAGAGAGTTTACTCTCTCGAAATAATGTTGTTTGCAAACAACAGTTAGTAGAATATGAATTGACAACAAAAAACAGTATTGTGTCGATATAGTGTGCCGTCCATATGAGTACAAGTTATTTAAGTGCGATTAGATTATTACTCACTTGAAAACAAAAACAGTTTTATAAACACGTAGGTTTGCGTTACGCAAGCAGTTTGCTTCTTATATTCTCATTATATATAATAAGAATTACTTTTTTTTAATCAAGAGAAGAGATTAAACACAGAATATTAAACTTTATACACTTTTATTATTTAGTATATATTGAATATATAATTGTGAGCAGATATAATATATATCACAAAATAAAACATCACGAAACTGAGTTAATTAATTACAATGTGAATCTACGTGATTCACACTTTTAATTGAATTAAATAATTAACGAAGAAAGACGTTCCGAGCTTTATTTTGCAGCAAATAGAACGTGGAGTGAAATCGAAAGGCATATTCGCAGTTATTGTAATTGGCTGAAAGGGATTGAGACCCGGAAAACAATTTTCTAAAGACGGATTCGAACTCGAGATCTTCGAGGTTCGCAGCCTTTGCCCCAGAAGTCACGAGACCACGGATCTCGCGACGTGCAATAAAACGGCCGATCTAACCCAACCTCATACAACATTCGTACAACAATTTTTACACTTGTAGACGCGACATGATACATAACTTATTGTTAGATACGTATGTATATTATAGAATAGAACACGTGACTGCGCAGCATGACTTTGAGGAATCGATGCGCGATGTAACGTCATGCTGCTGTTTTTTCTCATAAAGTTTAAGTCGGCATTCCGCGATGTGTAGACTCTCTTACAAGTTTATCGCAACGTTTGCACAATGTTTCCCGTTGTCTTTCGAATTTTACGCGCAAAAATCTATTCTTGTCTTTCGCAGAGAAGAGATAATGATTCTCGAGCAAACTGTAAATCTGTTGCGCGCTGTTACTTTTTTCTATTGCAAAATAACTGTTTCTCGCTTTACAGAGAAACAAAATGCGGCTTTGCGTGCGCGTTAAGTCATCGACTATAAATACCGTTTTTTTTTTTCGAACTCGAATAAAAATATCGAACAATACAATCGTCGGACGCTATACACGTACATACTTTTACATACTAATATTATTTCTTTAATCTTTTGCATGTATGCAAAAAATGTTTTTGCATATATACGATCGATTCCGCGTGTGTCCAAGTACACAGTATTCTCCAAATATTTCACCTTTCACTTATGTAATATGAGACTCCTCGTTATCAGCTGTTATCAATAAACACACAATATCTATAATATCTATATACGAGATCTACTTGTGAGATAATCACAAAATCGCGCGAAAAAAAAAAAAAAACTTTATTACACAGGAGCAAAACGTGTTGGTAAGAACAAAAATTAGACTTAGAAATTGTTCTTGTTTTGTCCGTATGATAATCTCGCTCGGTCCAACAAAAGTATTTTTTTTCCCCCGTGAATGGCACAATGAGATTATCTCGTGTCAGAGTTCATCTAATTTAAACAAAATCCCATGACATCGTCTGAACAACTTTTAGTAACAAACTACGATCACCGAGTTCTATATATATATGTATATAATATACCGTGTGTATTGCTTTCAGCAAAAAACTTTTTTCGCTGGTTTTTCTTTTTTTTTTTTTTTAAATTTTGACATTGTAACTTTTATTACACCAGTTAATTCATACAGTTCAATTTTTTTAAATAAAAAAATTCAACACGGACACGCGCACAACTCCTGTGAGAATAAATTTTAAACAATTATTAACGAAGGACGTGACTTCCGTCGAGAAAATTTGTTATCACAACTTTTTTTTGTACGTATATATATATACGCACGCGTCTCTGCATGCAAAATTTTTATCACACATACGCTGACGAATTATATGTATATATATGTACGGTACTGGAAATATATGTGCGCGGATGCGCACGTTATGGAGGAGCAGCGATGGCGCCGAGTCTGTCGTTAGTGGGGTTCCCTCACCATTGAACGCGGCGTGACTGCGTGATTTTTGCAGTCAAGAACGACGGCGAGCGACGCATCGTCACACCGATATTACGTTGTCGACGTCTGATGATATAAATCTCGTTGAGGTGTCAGCCCGTTCCAAAAATTCGTTACGTTATTATTTGCACTTGTTCGCGTGTCGACGCGTGGAAAAAGAGGACAGAGGATAGAGAAGACGGAAGAGCGGCGGCAAAGCGACACTTTGTAAACTACTCCGACCACACGTATCCGTTTCGATCGACGCGGCACGCTTTAACGCGGATCGCTCGTGTGTAAAATCTCTCTTTCATCTTCCTCGGCGGTTTATCGTCCGCTGAGGTCGCCAAGATGGCCGAGAAGACCGGAACGCCGGTCACCGTTCAGGAACAGCAACAATCGCAGCAGTTTCTCTCGAGTTTCATCGCCGAGATCGTCAGAAGTCCGCTGAATCTCGCGCTGGTGGGCGTGATCGCCATCCTAGTATACAAGATCGTGAAGAGCCGCGCAAGGACCCCGGAACCCGTGGTGGAAGTGAAGAAGTTGCCTAAATTGCGACGCGACTTCAAGATCGAAGAACTGACCAAGTACGACGGCAAAGGTCCGGACGGACGGATATTGGTTGCCGTTAACGGTAGCGTGTACGACGTCACCAGAGGTGCCAAATTCTACGGCCCAGGTGAGTTAAGCGAAAGAGAAATCGAACATCGGCATAACCACACGCAAGTCGATTCCTTTTGGTTTTTTCTTCCGTTTTGAGAAAACGTTCTGACACGTTTGAATACAATTTATATATCATGCGTTTCTAATTGAGCGCGATCTAATTGCCACGCTCGTTATCTGCGTTCAATATCTTATCTTATGCCTGAGGTAAAAACAGAAACTTACAAACTTGAAATACACGCACGGAATACATTATAAAATTCTCTCTTTTTTTTTTCTCTCTCTGTCGGAACACGTTTGTTTAGCGGGCGATCTAAAAGAGCCGATGATATCATTTCTGTGGTAAGTAAAAATAACAAAAGTCACAAACTTTTTTCCAACAGGTGGACCATATGAGGCATTTGCCGGTAAGGATGCTAGCAGGGCGCTCGCAACATTTGCGGTTGACGCGGCGACCGACAAGTACGATGATTTGAGCGATTTGAATACCACAGAAATGAGTTCCATCAAGGAGTGGGAAGAACAATTCAACGGTGAGTTTACATCCAGTGTGTTTTAAATGTATATTCTCTTCTCACTCTCGTGAATTCACATAAAAAATAAAAATTTACACACAAGCTAATCAGAGTTGTTTGTGTGTATATATGTGGCCAACAAATATCTTTGGAGTATGGACACATGTAGTGTGATGTGTTGACAAACTTCTCAGTTTTTGTTTTGTTGGATATTATATGTTTATATCTTGATATATGTGTGTATGTGTACATGTACTTTGTTTTGTTTTACAGAGAGGTACGACTACGTTGGTAAATTACTGAAACCTGGTGAAGCACCTACAAATTACTCAGATGAAGAAGATGAGGGTAGCCAACAGGAAACCGAGGCAAAAACGGATCATAGTGAGACTGCCGAGAGATCCAAGAGCGATTGACCACGTGGCCGTAAATTGAGGGCGGAACCGTTTTGGAAGCACTTTATGCGCACACACTGTTGTTACCAAAATCTTTACAATTGTCGCTCATGAATGTACTATATTTCTGAACGTTCGGAATATTTTATCACTTTACAACACTAATTGGAAAGAGGAACAAAATGCTGTCTTTTAAAATCGCGAGTTGAAAGTACATACAAAAATTATATAAAAACACTCTTCGGCGGTCAGACTTGATTTTGAGCGTTTAACTTCCGATTCTCTCTGTATTTGAAAATAACGCTCGCATATCTCTTTTAAACGTTTTTACATATGTACAAAAGTTTTCTACAGAAAACTTGCTAAGCTGTTCAATCAGAGTGGCAAGCAGCAATGCAGCATATTCCATATATAGTAGATGTTTCTCGTTGAATTAATGATTCTATCCCGCTGCGTGAGGTAATGGTACACACATTTGTATGTGCCTAAATGATGAGTAAATTGAAGACATAAACAATAATGTTTCTGACATTGCATTTGGAGTTTAGTTTTTAAGTCTATGAAGCTTTTATCGCATTTTACAAGTTCGTAATTTCGTGATTAAGGTAAAAAAAAAAAAAAAAAAATGTCGAATCAACGGGAAGGACGGGATTATTATTACGCAAAACATATGCAATATTTTAAAGACGAACAGTTGTGAGTAATCCAATTAGCACTTGGTTAATTGGACGGTTATATGCTGATGGACTCGCATGTATGTTGTGTTATATCTTTAACACATCATCATGCCCGCATCCTTATTCTGTCACTTGTATAACGACGTTGGTTCTTTTAACGAACTTTCAGTTTTGTGTTAATTGTCACCGTGTATTGCGCGCGTATTATCTCACGACGCATTTTGTCCACGTGCAAAAATTCGCAACGCGTGCGTTAGAAGTTACAGAATAGGTTTGCCTCGAGAAAAAGAGAGAAACATATGTAATAATTACGAAAGAAAGTGCGAAATGACGATTATATTGTAACACAAAAAGAACTTTCTCTCGTTCGCTCATTGAGACGAAACACAAATTGTGCATTAAACTTGAAAGATTTATTTGCAATTCCACAGAAATATCGGGGACATTCGTGTGTCTCCGATAATTTGTTTTACATATTAGTATGATAAATTTATAAATCCTTTGTTGTTGTATAGAGTTTAGCCATAGTGAGAGGAACTTTTTTTTTGTTATTTTAACTATATTAAAAAAAAAAAAAAAAAAAAAAAAAAAAAAAAAAAAAAAAAAAAAAAAAAACGGTTGGGTGTAAAGTCCGCAGGTATATGTATTTGTGTACTTCCATGCGGTGTTGCTTCTTGACACTGCAAAACAATTTATTGATTAAAAAGTAATTATATATTGTAACGGCTTTAGTCTCACTAATAAGATAAACACAGACGCGGTTTTGGTCTCGATTATATTTTTGGTAAGTTACGAAATTATTGAAAGTAAGTTTATGCGAATAAAGATGAAATCAATTGTACGTTATATATCTCTCTTATGAAATTATCTCCAAATCGAGAGAGTTCGCATGCATTTTTTTCCCCGCATAATTTCAATCACTTCCTCCGTTAATGTATGTAACCAAAAGTGAAGTGCGTGTTTTATCATCTTGTTAGTGCGTGTATACAATGCGCGTGAGGCAAGAAAAACAAAATAATATATTTATTATACATGAAACGTCGCATCTGTTAGTTGCATGGTGTATATATAACTTTTCTCGTGATTAACGAAACATTGATTGTGGCAAATAAAAGAAATTTATTATTGTTTATATCAGTTGAGAAGGAAAAAAAAAGCAACAACATTCCATTGTAATGCGCGTAACACGAATAGAATATTGCGTGACGTTTTGTTTCTCCATATTGTAAATTGTGTTCTCCATTTTATCTCTCTTTCTCACACAATGAATACACACAGTCCTCTTGTGTCTCCGCGCGACACCAACTCGGATCGCACACAGATTCGAACACTAGGCTTCCTCATCGACCTTGCTTCTCTAACCCGCATTGTGAGTGTGTGTGGGAAAACGACGACGCGTTATGATTGTGCGTATCGCGAATGATCGATTCTTAGCCGACAGATCAAGGCGAGGCGTTCTAATTAAAGCGACGGCTATAGAAAATAAAGAAGCAAGATCGGTATTCTATACATTTTTTTTTTTTTTTTTACAGTTTTTACGCATTTTATTTTACGTAGAAAAAGACATAATGCGAGAACGATGTGTGTTGATTCTCGAGAGAGATACGTTTACGTTCAACCACGACCGCGATCTCATTAAAACTTTGCAGTATTTTTTTACTGCAATCTATCGCAACTCAATGAGATGCTTAAGTTTTTCTTATTTTATTGAAAATTGTGTTATTTCGAGATTTGTTTCAAACCAACGAGTGCGATCGCGCAGTCGAGACAATTTTGTTTGCTCGGGCCATTATAACAATTGTGTTTACAATTTGATTAATTAAAGCGCTAAAATGTCCGCGACCGCAGCGTTAATCGAATAAAAATAGAGCGACTTCGTTTGGAAAAAATCGATTTCTTTCTTTCGCTGTTTAATTTAGTGTGTCTGTCTATTCAAATGAAAAATCAAGAAGGAACATCGCGAGATTACGAAAAATTTTTCACAAGCGGTCTTTTCGCTAATGACAAAATGAAATATACACGAAGTGGAATACGTAAAATGAGCAATCGATCCTTCTCTTTGAAGGTTGAAGAAACGTGTGTGTGTGTGTGTGTGTGTAAAAGAGAGAATGCGATTTGTTTCTATGCGTGTTTTGCGACACGAGCTATACTGTTGTCAATTTTATTTTACAAAGAAACAAAATTCCGACTGTAAATCACATCGCAACGAATTGATCCGAGACAGCAAGCAATTTCGACTTGAAGATAAACGTTTCTGATTTACTTCGTTCGATTTGTGCGACCACCCGGCTCAAAAATCTGAAGCGATTATAAAATTTTTTCGTCTCCTCGCGATCAGACGGATCAACAATTTCACGCTTCAATCTGCAGCTTTGTCTCGGACACAGCCGCCTATCTTTAATAACAGAACGGAAGTGAAATATTATAAAGATTAAGGAAAGATTCTTTTCGGATCCATCGCGTTCGATTTTTAATGACATAAATTGTATCATTTAAAACTTATATTATCTCTCGTGCGATCGGTGAAACGTCTCACCATTCGATAAGTGTGTCGTGTGTGTGTGTAAAATTTATATTGGGTGATGAAGTATGAAATTTGACAAATATACATATATATATATATATACATATATTTTTTATACAAATATTTGTCAAGTTTCACACTTAATGACCCAATGTCTAAAAGAGATAAGACAGAGATCGCGAGAAACATGTCCTTCGTATGTAAAACGAATTTTATGTTAACCATAGACGTGTCAAATTTATTTATCGCGAGATCCATCACACGTACAATCGATCACAGATACATATTAAAATGCTTGTACGCATACGAAGGACTTTTCTCCCCGAGATTTTCATCTCTTTTTCCCTGGAAAAACTCGACGAGGAGGAGAGGAACTGCGCGGTGTATCGATACATGCATTTACTTCGCGGTGAGAGAAAAGCTCCCATCTGATTTCCTTTATATAATCTTTTCGATAAAAAAGATCATTACGTTCTCGCGAGGCAAGACTGCAGGAAGAGGACGAACGTATTTTATATATGTATATATATATATATATGTACTCTATCTGCTACATAGTTACGCGCAAACGTCCTTCACTTGCGTACGTATACCTACGCACGCGAGTATGTAATATCGCGGCGAACCGAAAGAAAGATGGGTCGATGCACCTCGCGCGCGGTCGTGCACGCGAGACTAGACATAAATCGTAGGCCGCGGCGAAGCGACCGAGCAGAGCGCGGAGGTAACGATCGATTACACTTTTCCTGAATTCGCGCGCGCGGTGCACGAAGAGGCAAGCGGGTGCGTTGAATGTTAACACACAAACACCGCGCCGCTTCGGCCGCGTCGCATCTTCCGCCCGAAAATACTTCGAGTTTTTCATCAGCCGAGAGAATTACGTAATCCCGCGCGCTGCCGAACGAACACGCGCGACATCATCCTCTCCTCCGTTTATGTCGACACACGCGAGAATTATTCAATTCTCGGCAGTGTGTCAAATCCCCGAGCATAGTTGTTCGAGCATCGATCTCTGTGCTTTCCCGATCGTGAGAGTTCGATCTCGATCGTCGTAACGAGGAAACGTCGCGTCGCGAGGACAAACTCACGTCTTCTCGCGGCGGGACACGAAACGTCGCGGTCGGCAAGGGAAAACGGCACGGGAAAAAAACGGGATCATCATATCGCGTCTCCGCTAGAAATTTTTTTCCGCTTTGCGAAAGAGCGGGTGTGAGAGAGAGAGAGACGGAGAGAGAAAGGGCGGGCAACGCGCAATGTGTAGTCCAGAGTACGTGGCTTTCTCTGCAAAGTATATTGGTATACAAAGGAGCCGCTGTCATACTGACACGAGAGTCTCGGAGACGGGCGGCCAGGCGTCTGCTGCCACGCCGTCATCCGATTCCCGTCCCATTTCCAAAGAGGAGGAGACCCCTCCACCCTCCGCGCCAATGGTAGAGCGTTCACCCGTTTCTTTTCCGTTCTCTCTTCTCTCCTCTCTCGCGGGGCAGACGGACCCGCCGCCAGCGGACACGACCGACGACGATGTTGCGCAGAGGGAGACGCCGCGGCGAACAAGTTCACGCGTGACGCGTTGTGCGTCGCGTGCCGTTCGCACCTCGGCGATCCCGTCGAGGCGCTGGACGACTTCACGAACAGAGGCGAACGTTCCCGTCCGTCCTAACGTTTCCCTCTCTTCCCCTACCCTTCGTTTCCGTCTCTTCCCCTTCTCTGTGCGCGCGCGCTCGGTTCTTCTCGATTCGTCGATCGAGAGATCACCTTGGCCATCTTGCGACATCTTCATTGTTTTCTTTCGTAGTCGACAAGAACTTGGAAAGATAGAAGAATGCTCCCGTCTCGCCGTTGTTGTTTGACTATCACGTTTCTCTCTGTCTCGCGTCGATTTTTATTTAAAGGAAGAAAGAGAGAGATATAAGAAGGGGAGAGAAAAAACGCTCACGGAAAACAGTAGTCGTTCGCACATAGAGAGAAGATGCGATGTATTGCAAGCGAAAGTGATTCGAGATAAAAACCGACATGGCGCGTGCCGCCGCCGCCGCCGCCGCGCAATCTGTTCGCGTTTACTTTCGCGTCGATACACTTGCCGCGGGAAACCGCGTGCGACGCGAGAAAATTGTGACATAACGAAAGAAACGTGCGAATTAACAATCTTATCTCATTCGACGCGCGTATATATACGATTTGCATCAAATGGTTTTTTTTTCTCTTCGCGCGCGAACTTACATTTTACAATCGCAGTAAATTGTCAACAAAAACCATGCCGTAATTTTACAAAAAAGTAAAGAAATTGTTTGCAACATGCGTAGACATTTGTCGCATCGCACGTGCAATGCTTGTTTCGCGCGTCCGAAGACGGGATCTTTTTCAATTTTGTAATTTTGGACATTCGTCTATTTGCATAATCGTGCGGCGCATAAAACGAACGTATAAATTTTTGTGCAAATATGCAACAAATTAGAAGATGTTCGATTGTCCGATGTGTGAAAAGTCGGAAACAGAAACGAGAAGATAGATATCTTGTATATTTTTCGGCAGATTCGTTTTTCGATTCGGAGCAGCACGTGCTTCCGCCTTGTTGGACAAAAAAACATAGTGAACGAGCTGGGAAAAATGTTAGAAAACGTGCGAGACGGTCGCGGACACTCGCAATTGCGCCGCATTTTGAAGAGGAAACAGTGATTTGAATGAAAATCTGGTTGAATGCTCGAGTCGCGCGAACTCTCAGTGAATCGGTAAGAAAGGTGGATTGGTGGAGAACGCCAGAGATTACGGCGGACGGCGCTCGCGGCAGCGATCCGAGGAGCGCAATATAATATCCGAGTCGCCGTGAGAATAGCCGGCGTGTCTACGCGTCCCGGTCGCTTGGCGGAGGCGCGCAGGCCTCGCAAATCACATGACCCGCTCGGCCAATCGGCGCGGCGGTCTGCGGCAACGGCCATTGTCGCCGAGTCCTGACAAGCGTAGAAAAACTCGTCAACAGCGACCGCCATTTTATGTTGGCGAACGATTGGTGATAGTTGTGCGGTGCGGAGGATCTCGCAATCACAATTCCCGAGCGAATTTCTGTGGCGAACGCGGTGGCCGCCTCTGTGCCGACACGCGCGATCGTGTTTGCTTGCTCGTGTCCTTGAATTGCGTGCGGATGCATGAATATTAGCGTCGATTCCCGCTAATGGTTCGCGCGCTGTGTCGCAGTGAGACGAGAGAGAAGAGAAGAGAAGATGGTGCCAGAGGGCCTCGGAGAGCGATCGTGTCGGCTAGCGCCGTGCACGCAGTCAGTAGTTTGACGAGTGTCGTGCGGGTGCATGTATACCTCTGTGAGCACACAAACGATTTGTGTTTTGGACGGACTGTAGTACGGCGAAGGGGGTGAGCAGCGCCGATTATTCGAGCGATCGTATACGCAAATAACGAGTCGGATCCTCGGGGGGGACCGCGGGCAAAATCGACGCGTATAATCGCGGCGGAGAGGACAGGGTTTAGGTCCTCTTGGAGGCGATAGTCGCGAGTTGCCCGCCGCGCGAGTTGCCCACTTTATTTTATCGCTCTGGTAACGGGAACTCCTGGGGGGGAAAAACGGCGACGTCCTCGCCGTGTCGCGGTCGCCCGTTAAACGTATTTATATTATCATTCGCATCGCGCGATCCATCGTCGTTGTGATCGGTTTATTCTCGTTTGTGAAACGCGGTGATCTACTGTCCCGTCCCGGCGGCGACGCGGCGCGGTAGCCGTCCCGTCGTCGGTCGCCGGAAAGAGAACGGACATTCCTCGACGCTGTCGGCGTGTGCGTGCGTGCGTGCGGACCTTGACACCGGGGTTTGACGTACCCCGAACGCTACGATGCCCAATGGTTGACCGTGCACCCGAGTATGCTACACGAGGACGCTTCACGCGCCGCGGTTCTCATTGTTATTGTTATGTTCGCGAGTATGACTGCGGTTCGGTGAACTTGTTACGCGGCTTCACCGACAGTAGAGAACAAACGGCTGCGTTTTCACCCGCGATTTTCACGGAATCGGCGACGGCAACAGTGGCAGGGCTTATGACGACCTGGACAACGACGACGACGACGGCGGTGGTCTTGTAGTGATAACGACGATTTTTTCCCTGCTACGCTATTGCCGTTGCTATCTCTGACGTGCGTGCGTGCGTGCGTGCGCGGTCATACGGAGTTCGTTTGTACGACGTGTGACGCGCAGGTGATCGTGGAAGGTGATTTCGAGCTACGAGAAAGCGAGGTTAGAGTCGCGCTCTAACGCGAGAAAAGATAACAGCCCCGCGAGGAAGGAACCATGGCCGATCACATGGTGGACGGTCCTCCGCAGAAGCGGCAGAAGCTGGATCCCTTTCCGGGCCCGTCGGACTCGACAGGTTAGTTCAAGCTTGCCCCCTCTCCCCCTCTTCCCCCCCCGTACAAATTTCGTACCTTTTGTATTTTTCTGTCAATCTCTACCTACCTACCTAGGTTTTTCTCATCTTCTCCTAGTCTCTCCACAGTTTCCTCCTCTCTGGAAAAATTTATCCCGCGACTAACCTTACAAGAGAAGATGCGTCGCCGCCGCGCGCGCGACGAGAGACACGCGCCGAGAACCGAGCGCGTACACGCATCTCGCGTGCACACGGCGGAGAAAAAAAGAATTTCGCCGATTGGCGCGATTCGCCGAATTCGTGGCGCCAATGGCACAATTTTTTTTTTTTTTTTTTTTTTTTTTTTTTTTTTTTTTTTTTTTGCATCGCGGTTTACCGCCCGCGATGATTTTTGATTTGGGGATCTTCGCGGAAGTATTCGCGAATTTCTGAGCAAAATTCGCAAATAACGAAACTTACTCTTCTTCCCGTAAAAGTGACAAATCGAACAGTTCGAATCTCAATTGTGACTCTCTCGTACATTTGTTACACATGTCTCGTTACAATTTTGTATAAAAAATTCCGTACAATGTATTAATTCTCTCCCCGACTAGGCGAGAATAAATTTTCAACGTGAGAAAAGTAGGATGGTTCGCGAAGACACACTTGACAAGTTAATTTAGACTTTAATTCTTTAATTTTTCACATTTTGCTCAGATCGTACGAAAATCAAGTTTTATTGTAAAGCCAAGTACACGTGATATTTTATTTATTTATTTATTTATTGTCTTATTGCATCTCTGCCATTTCTCGTTGTTGAACGGCGTGTGAAAATATATACATATACATATGTGGAGTTTTTCCCATATGTTTCTCTAGATATATATATATATACTTACATTTAGATATACAATAGTTGTGATCCTAGTAGTGCATGACGAGATTTGCATGACACTTTTTAATGTTAAAGATTACAGTTTTGCTGGCATGTGAACCAATGCGCTAATAAACCTCCTTTTTTTTTTCTTTGAAACACACACCTCAATCTCATCTCTTAACAAAGTTTTAAAAAAATAAAAAATAAAAAAAACAGAATTTATATAATATGCACATAACGCTGTGTTATATATATATATATATATATACATAATGATATAGTTTACATTTTACTTAGATATAAAACCTTCAAAATTGCTTTTATAATGACGGTACCAAAGTCGCAGAAACAAGATCGCAGAAACAGTTTGATTTCCGTGTTTGTCCAGGTCAGTTGAGCGAACCAGAGTGATGATCAGAAGAGCAAACTCAGTAGTGGTTGATTAAAAAACAAAAACAAAAAAAAAACTGCTTCTCTATAATTGTTTCTACCACTTAGATACCACATTATTCAGAAGAAAAGCCTAATTAGTTTTCTCTTTCATTTCTAAATTAAACCAAAAACTATTGATATATATATGTAGTGGGTATGGCGCCTTTAATGATGCACCATGCTTTTCCAAACTTCCCGGGAGGTGGCAATGGTAACATTCAGGGTCAACCTCAACCGCTACATGTGCCTCAACATCAGTTGCCTCAACAACATTGGAACCACCTAAAGCGAAGTAATTATCTTATTATCAAATTAGAATGGGAATAAATTTTCAAAAAACAAAAGTAAACAAATAAAACACATTTAAGATCAGCACAGGAAGCAAAGTCTTCGTTTGTTCGTTTTGATATCTTTGATAATTGTCTCAGTATAAATGTTTTTCTTGTCAAGTTACTTGCCTCAGTCTCTGGTTTTCAGTGAGATCGATGCAGTCGCAAACTTGCTGAAAGAAAAATGCGTGGTAGTTTTGGCATATTGTCACTGTGGTTCTCAGTAAAAAAAAAGAAAAAAAGAAACCAAAACAAAATTATATATAGTCTATTCTTTACACATTTAGGAAAGAAAACAAAAAAAGAAAATCGGATGTCACAATAATTTATCTTTGAAAATATGGCAGAGCATAAAAAAGAGCGACAAAATATGGATATATAAAATATTATCTTACTTTGAGCGCTGACTGATTCACTTTACATAGCAATGGAGAAAAATTGGATCGGTGTTGCTAAAGGTACATAATCAGATTCAAATAGTAGCCAGTTCCCACTCTCTGTTTTTCTCTAATAAATATCGCGGGACAATTTGCAATGTACGAATTAAACAATAGACATGCGACACACACAGGCAGAGCTCTTGCGGGCAGAAGTGCAAAGGAAAAACTTAAAAAAGAATAGAAAAAAAAAAAGAAGAAAAAAAAAGGCATACATACTACGAATTGTAAGTTTATGATACAGTCCAGGAAATAGCTAGCTGAGCAGGCGGGTGTTCATAGGTCTGTATCAATTTTCTATCTTTTTATATATACGTAACTCAATGTAAATAGAATGAAAAACTACGTGCACAAATCTTTTGCCTAGGTCTTAGTTTTTTTTTTTTTTTTTTATTTCACCGACCAGCTTAGGGTGAAGAGAAATGACACTCTGTTCTGAAACGTAACATCCAGAATATCGTTTTGCTTGAACAGATATTTTCTAGAGTGACTGATTTCTTCGCATGACTCTCCTCTATAAAAGTTTGCCGTCGATAGCTTCGCCGACTGCTTGTTTAGTTTAGCACTAATTTTATTGTGCCAAAGAAATTGTCAATCTGCTGTAGAGTAAGGCTCTTTTACGTTATGCTCATGCAGTGTATGTCTCATGTCTTATTTTTTTGTTTATATCACATACAGTTTTTCCTATATATATATACATACTTGTTTTCTTTTTAATATATAATTAATATTTACTATATTTATATATATATGTATAGAAAGAGATTTTGCATTTGTATTTTCTTACACACACATACACATACATACACATAACACCCTTTTTTTCTCCGTCAATGTATGGTCAGTCGTGGATAGATAAGTAAGTTTTTCAAGAACAATTATTCTTGTTTAAAGGAGTGAGATATATGTGAAGATTTAATATTATTCGTTCAGATCAAAACTGAAGTTTGTTTTTTGGCCTGTAGTTTCGTGTACATGCATGTATGTATTACATATATACAAATATGTAATGTTTACACGCATCTGTACATGTATATAGAAATACGATACATTTGTTACACACGATAGCGTAAACAGATGAATTTTTTATATTGAAAATACTTATACTCTGCTAAAAGCTATGGTGACGGTGCTGAAATCTTACCTTTGTAAAATAACTAATGATTTCTTGGTATATACACTTGTATAATATCGTTATTCTAAATATATTACATTTATTCAAGCCTTGAACTGTTTTTAACTTAGAAAGCACTTTATAACTTTATAAGTCGTGATAGATTTGAAACAATGTATTTAAAAAAAACAATAATAATAATAAGCAGATAACTTGCATCGTAAAACACGCAAGGATGAGTCAAAGATAGAAGTTATGGAATAACGAACTTGTGTTTTATTCATGCAAATATCAGATCGAAGACATATCTTTTTGCTAGCCATTATATCTGTCATTGTGATGAAAATTATACGGAAACATAATTATTGTATTCTCGTTTATTCTCAGATTACATAACAAATACAGAAATGTTTGACCTTGAAAATGATCTACCTGATGACTTGCTGTCGTCTGGGTCCTGGGGTTCCGCGACTGAGAGTACTAAGCCACCGGCAACTGGTCCCGGACCAGGACAACAAAATGGTGCTCTCGATTCGGAACTCAGACTACAGCAACAACAACAGCAGCAGCAGCAGCAACAACAACAACAGCAGCAGCAGCAGCAGCAACAACAACAACAACAGCAGCAGCAACAACAACAACTTTCTCATCATCTCATTCAACAGCAGGTATTACATTAGACTTTTTAATTTTTTGTTTTCCACGATCGATTGCATGACATAATATTTGACAAACTATCGTTGAACAGGGCAACAAGAACTTGGTGGCTAACTCATTAGTAATGGCTACCGGAACGTTAGGCAGTAAAAGTCCGAATATGCAGTCACCACCGAACGTTTCTGTCTCCAAAGGAGTAGTCGATCCGCAAATGGTTGTGAGTCTCGGTAATTTACCGAGCAGCATCGCTAGTTCGTTGGCGAACAATCAAATGTCCATCGCTAATTCGATGGGTGGTCTGCAATCATCCATGGCTGGAAGTAACCCCGCGATGTCTATGCCAGGCGGTTTAACGTCCGGCTTGGTAATGACTAGTACAGCTAGCGCAAACAATATGGGTGGCATGGCCGGAGGAAGTTTGATAGTAACCAACAGTTTGAATAAACAACCTTTAAATACCGTATGTTAATTATTTCATATAATGTTACAACGATTTTTGCTAATAAAATATTGGTCGAGTATTTAATCGAAACAACATTTTGAAGGTAACTATGATGGGTCCTAATACTCAAGCGATACATCATCCCAGTGGACCTCACGGAGTAACGCAGATGCAAAACGGTCCTGGAATGATAAACACAAGAGCTGTGACAATGCAGCAACAACAACAGGCGCATATGGTCGGCCCAACGAGAGGGCAAAGTCCTCACCAACAGGTACATCAAGTTGGTATTGTCGGTCCTGGTCAAGGTGGTCCAAGGATGCAGGCTCCTATGGCAAACATGCCGAATATGGGACAAATAGGTGCATCAAATCCATACGGCTACGGTATGTATTACACACACATTATAAACATAAACATATATATATATATATATTTTGTATATACGTATATATGTTTATAATATATTGTTGCTGTATGAAGAAATGAATGTAAATAGACAAATGAAAGAATGGTGAAGAAGAATTTTGTATCACAGGTACTCCAAGTGGTACTGGTGGACCAGGACCAGGAGTAACTGTATGCGCCAACAATCCTATAGGTGTCGTCAAGCCACAGCAGAAAGGGGTGGGAACAAACATGACTGCTATGCAGGCAGCAGCCGCTACCAGCAGATTTACCGCCACCACTGGTCCGATTGGCACTACAAATGTTGTTAGTAGTCAAGAGGGTGGAACGGCAACACAACAAACTCAAATACCGGCACCGAGTCCAGCACAACCTCAAACGGGAGCACCAGCTGGTGGAGGACAAGCTCCCCAACAACCATCTCAAGGCCAGATGGCCCCTGCTGGTGCTCCGTCAAGTGAGTACGATAGTACTAAATCCTTAACGTTTGCTCTCGCTTTATTTGTTGTTCTTAAAGTAGGACACAAAAGATGCGTAAATGGCGAGTATTTTTTTTTTTTTTTTTTTTTTTTTTATTTGCTACGGGGTAAGTTGTATGATACAATTATATGTGGCTAACGTAAAAAAAATTTGTTTTTAATATTTAGCCAAAACACCTGATCCGGAAAAATGTAGACTCATTCAGCAGCAGTTAGTGTTACTTTTGCACGCGCATAAATGCCAACGGCGCGAAAGCATGAATGGCGAGCAAGTACAGAGACAATGTCAATTACCAAATTGCAAAATGATGAAGGGTGTCTTGTCTCACATGATGACTTGTCAAGTCGGCAAAAATTGTACAGTGTCTAATTGTAGCATGTCGAGACAGATTATTAATCATTGGAGACACTGTGCTAAAAATGACTGTCCGGTTTGTGAACCAATAAGACAAGCAAATAGAAACAGAGCCAATACGCAAGGTAATTTATATGAAGATATTTTTATGTAAATATAATATGTATTTATTTATTTATTTATTTATTTATCTATTATGTTTCTTTTTATTAGCTCCTCAAACAAATAACCAGACAACAAATCCAACTCCACTTGAAATGAGAAGAGCTTACGATGCTCTAGGAATTCAGTGTCCAACAACAACATCAACACTCCTGCCGAGTCAAGGCGCTAGCAGAGGCGTTAGAATGCCAGCGCCTGGCACGACAGGTCCTCCTGGCACACAGTTAGCCAATGTTAGATTAGCGCAACCTCAAACACAAAGTAAGTTACGAGAATTTATTTCGTATCTATTAACTCTCTTTTTTTTTACATATAAAATGTTTAGTAAACAAATTTATTTGCATCTACGAAAATGTTTTAGCCGGTCCAGGGCAATCTGTAGTTGGTGCTGGACAAACAGTGGTCGCTCCAAACGTATCTCTTCCTCTAAATTCCGATCCTAGCACGGTCGGAATAGGTGGCAATCAGACCCCACCGACAACAGGACCTGCATCCGCTGCAGCAGCCGCCGCTGCCAATATACAACAATCCGTTAATATGCAAACATTTTTCGGATTGAATGAGTCCGGACAATCTAGTGTGATAGGCGGAGAGAATAGATTAGGAAATTTGCAGCTTCCAAGTGGTCTTCAACCGAGTCAAGTCACAGCGACACCCGTGCAAGGAACAAAGGAGTGGCATCAGTCCGTCACTCCAGATCTCAGGAATCACCTAGTTCATAAATTGTGAGTTTTTTTTCGTATGATAACACGTTACATTAAAAATTTTTGTTCTGGTAACAACGCGGTTATTAATGTCTTTATTTTTCTCAGGGTCCAAGCAATATTCCCCACTCCGGATCCGCAAACTATGCTCGACAAAAGAATGTGCAACTTGGTTGCGTACGCAAGAAAGGTTGAGGGCGATATGTACGGAATGGCTAATTCGCGATCGGAATACTATCATCTTTTGGCCGAAAAAATCTATAAAATACAAAAGGAATTGGGTAAGTAAACTTTAGAAACATTTTTTTTTATTTATATGTAACTGTGTTAAGATCTTACTATTTATATTTCTTATTCTCTTTCTTTTCTTTTGTCGTTTTCTAATGTGGAATACGCATGTCAAAGTTTATTCATTCTTAAATAACATATCGTTTTATTTTATTTTGCTTATATTATCACTTATTTATTTTGATTGTATATTATTATTGTTTTTTTTTATTTTATTTTAAGTTTTAGTTTTATGCTTTAATCTATACGTTTTGGATCCATATTGTTATAGTAATTTATTTGACTAAATTAGACGAAAAACGTCAGAAACGGAAAGAACAGCAATTACAAGCTCAACAGCAGCAGCAACAACCGCAACCGCCGCCTGGCGCATCCGGTCCCGGACTGAGGCCATGCGCACCTCCTAATGTCGGAGCCGTTATTCCAGGAACATCAAAACCAGTTGGAGCAGTACCGCCCACTCTTCGAAGTCACTCACCGAGTATGAATCAACTAGGAACAATACCTGCAATGGCCATACAGCAACATAACAGAATGCAGTTCCCTCAACAACAACAAGCTCAGCAACAACAAATTCAAGCTCAGCAGCAAATACAGCAGCAGCAACAACAGCAACAACAGGGAATTCTGGTTGGTCCTCCCGGTCTTAGTCCGAACGGACAATCCACATCGAATGCCAATATGGTGCCGAATCCCGGGCTCAATCCTTTCGGACAACCTCAGATGTCTCAAGCTAACCTTACGACCACCACCGCGTCTAACAACGCGACAACTAGTCAATTTCCAACGTCCAATAGCACAGCTGCCGGTTTACCCAATAGTTCACCCATTCAAAGTCAGCATCAATTTCCGGATCTCATGAAAGTCAGACTGCAGGCCCAGGTTCAAGCTGCTCAACAGCAACAGCAAAGTCAGCAGCAATCGCAACCGACGAGCACGCAAAGTCAGGTCGGAACACCGGCTTCGTCGATTCCACAAACGCCTTCGCCATTCAGCGGTATGCAACAATCGAGCGCACAACAGCAGCAGCAAGCGAATCAGCAGTTCCCCGCTCGACCATTGTCAGCCTCCACACCTAGTGACAGTGGTATTTCTACCTCAACGCCGCAGACGATACCACCGCCCGCGTCCAGCGGACCAAGTCCAACGGGTGGCGGCGTGGCCGCAACGACGGGAACGACGAACGGACCTCAGTCTACCACTTCCACACCGAACACGCCTCTCGTGCCGTCGCTGATGACGCCGAATCAGACTGTCTCGTCCAATCAAACACCGCCGCATTCGGGTCCGACCCCCTCGCCCGCTGGCCTTGCAAGTCTCGGTAAAGGTATGACTTCGCAGGAGCGTGCGGCGTTGAACACTCCGCGCAGCACGTCTATGTCCTCGCAAATGGCTGCTATCACAGCGGCATTGGATCACGACAACTCGCCTAGTCCGCCAATGAACAACAACAAGGGTAAATTGGATTCGATCAAGGATGAAGGTATTAAAATGGAAATTAAACAAGAGTCATCGGACGATACGCAAAATCACAGAATGGACAGCGGCAAAAGCGTTAACAATGAGATTATCATTAAAACCGAGCCGAAAACCGAACCGATGGAGGAGGGATCGAATGAGGCGACTATGAAGGAAGAACCTGCAAGTATCAAAGAAGAGAGCATGACCCCGGTGTCTAGTCAAGACACGACTGCCTCTGATATCAAGCCGATGGTGCCGGAGCCGATACAACCGAGCGGCACGTTCACCGATAAGAAGAAATGCTTGTTTAAACCGGACGAGTTGCGTCAGGCGTTGATGCCTACATTGGAAAAGTTGTATCGACAAGATCCCGAGTCCATACCTTTTAGACAACCCGTGGACCCGCAAGCGTTGGGAATACCGGATTATCCAACTATCGTGAAGAAGCCGATGGATTTGTCCACTATCAAGAAGAAACTCGACACAGAAAAGTACAGCGATCCCTGGGAGTACGTCGATGACGTGTGGATGATGTTCGACAATGCCTGGCTCTACAATCGCAAGACATCTCGTGTCTACAGATATTGTACCAAGGTAACATTGAGAAATTAATATGTATCAAGAACAAAACGTATGTTGAATATAAAAAAAAATAACACAAAATAGTAAATCAATCTGTACACGCACATAGTTATGAAAAACATTTTAAGCTTTATTTAACGCACTCTTATTTTCTTGTTAAATGCAGCTCTCGGAAGTATTTGAACAAGAAATAGATCCTGTGATGCAGGCCTTAGGATATTGCTGTGGCAGAAAGTACACGTTCAATCCGCAGGTTCTCTGTTGCTACGGCAAGCAGCTTTGCACGATACCGAGAGACGCAAAGTATTATTCTTATCAAAACAGGTCAGTAATTTCGATGCAAACATCGAGAGAGAGAGAGAGATTTTTAATTCAGGTGGAGGACGAATTTTAAACCGATTGCAAACATTTTGAGTAGTTTGGGCATTTTAATTTTCGAGTAGTTTGAAATTGTGTGATTCCCGCGTGTTCAATTTGAACGGTCGCTTTTTTTTTATTCAAGCGTCTTTTGGTTGAATACGCTAGATTAAATAAGGCAGATTAATTAACTTGCTTTTGGCAACAATGCAAAAGCAGGTCAGTCCTCTGATCTACATTTCTCAAAAAAATTATACACACGAGATTTATGTACGTGCAAAACTTTCTGTTGCACGAAAAACTCACGAAATTTGCGTAAATTCGTTTATAAGATTAAGTTTGTTTTACGTTTATAATTATTTATTTATCTAACATTGGCACTGTTCTCTTCTTTGTATGTTATCTTCATCCATGGGTTGCGCACACAAATCCTTGTTTGCTGTTTTTTTCTTGTTGTGTTGCCTGCGCTCTTACTTCTTTCCGACTCTTCTACTACTACTACTACTACTACTGCGAAAAATTGATACTTGGAAAATGCTAATCTAAAAAAAAAAACAAAAAACAAACGATGTCTTCGCACGATAAAATTGAAACAAAATCCAAAATCGGATATGAAAAAAATAAAAAATAAAAAATACAATTGGTGATTGGATGCATGTGTAATTATGAACAATCGAACTTATGTAAATAAAACACACAAATACTTGTCAAAAATCGACGATACTCGAAACTTGGATCGAGTAAATTCATCGTCGTTCAACGAATTCACGTATATAAAAAAAAAACAAAAAACAAAATGCACGTCGCCGATGACATAATAGCAGTCTTCTAAAGGGATATGGTCTTGCTTCCGATAGATACACCTTCTGTCAGAAATGTTTCAACGACATTCCTGGAGACACAGTTACGTTAGGAGACGATCCAACGCAGCCGCAAACGTGAGTACATGAGAAGATTAAATTTCAATGATCGATGTTACATTGATTTTGACGTATATTGTAAATGTAACATTTTTTCTTCAGTACCATCAAAAAAGAACAGTTCCAGGAGATGAAGAATGACCATTTAGAATTGGAACCTTTTGTTACTTGCACGGATTGCGGTAGGAGAGTACATCAAATTTGTGTACTTCATTTAGAAGCAATCTGGCCATTAGGGTAAATATCTGATGATAAAACTATAAATTTTTTTTTTTTTTTTTTATTTTAACCGAAAGATGACAAGAACGAGAAAATTATTTTTGCATTACTCAAATGTTTGATCTCTTAATGCAGATTTACCTGTGATAATTGCTTGAAGAAAAAAGGACAGAAACGCAAAGAGAATAAGTTCAACGCTAAACGATTGCCCGTAACGAAACTCGGCACGTACATCGAGACGCGCGTGAACAATTTCCTGAAGAAGAAAGAAGCCGGTGCGGGTGAGGTTGCAATCAGAGTTGTCGCGTCCAGCGACAAAGTGGTCGAGGTCAAACCCGGAATGAGAAGTAGATTTGTCGAGAACGGCGATATGCCCGGCGAATTTCCTTACCGCGCGAAAGCGTTGTTCGCATTTGAAGAGGTCGACGGCACCGACGTCTGTTTTTTCGGCATGCACGTGCAAGAATACGGGAGCGAATGCACACCGCCGAACACCAGACGTGTTTACATCGCGTATTTGGACTCGGTTCACTTCTTTCGGCCTAGACAGTTTCGAACGGCCGTATATCACGAGATTCTTCTCGGATATCTCGACTATGCGAAGCAACTTGGGTAAGTTCAGTTGTTAATTGAGCGACAAAAGAAGTAAAATAACTTTTTATAACGCATTTGATTTCATGTACGTGTTTTTATTTGTGTAGATACACTATGGCTCATATTTGGGCGTGTCCTCCTTCCGAAGGGGACGATTATATCTTCCACTGCCACCCCGCAGAACAAAAAATACCAAAGCCTAAGAGATTACAGGAGTGGTACAAGAAAATGTTGGACAAAGGAATGGTCGAGAGGATCGTGCTCGACTATAAGGTTAGCGAGAAATATATTTACATGAAACGTTTTCTCATTTAGTCTCCTGTGTTTCCGGTACGTGTCGTAATATCGTATCGGAGTCAAACGAGACTTAGATAAACGTCTACTAAAGCTAATGTTTTTGTTACATTTTTGACAGTGAACATAGGAATTGTAGACGACACTTCTTCGTTATAAAAATTTGTATTTATTTATTCACATGTTTGTGCAAAAAAAGAAAACATGCGAGTAAAATGTTTTGTACGCAGGACATTCTGAAACAAGCCATGGAGGACAAGCTTACGTCCGCGGCAGATTTACCGTACTTTGAAGGTGACTTTTGGCCGAACGTGTTAGAAGAAAGCATCAAAGAATTAGATCAAGAGGAGGAGGAGAAGCGCAAGCAAGCTGAAGCGGCAGAGGCCGCCGCAGCGGCTGCAAATGTGAGTTGTGGAAAATTAAACGATACGTAATATTTGCACAATATAATCGATTTCCTTGTCTTTTACATGTGTTTATATTTTCTATGTCACTTTAGATATTTTCGTTAACCGAGGACTCGGAAACTCCAGACGGTAAGAAGAAGGGCCAGAAAAAGGCAAAGAAATCCAACAAGTCCAAAGCAAATCAAAGAAAGAACAGCAAAAAGTCGAATACCCCTCAGACTGGCAATGATCTTTCCGCGAAAATATTTACCACCATGGAAAAGCACAAAGAAGTATTTTTCGTCATTAGGTTGCACAGTGCTCAAAGTGCGGCCAGTTTAGCTGTGAGTTTTTTTTTTTTTTTATCTTAAGTACCATTTTTTTAGATTTTTATAGTTTTACATGCAACCGTTTGACATTATCTTATCTTATCTCCAGCCAATCCAAGATCCTGATCCTGTTATCAATTGTGATCTGATGGACGGTCGAGACGCCTTTCTCACACTGGCGAGAGAAAGGCATTACGAGTTTTCATCATTGAGAAGAGCGAAATTTAGCTCTATGTCAATGCTTTATGAGCTACATAATCAAGGCCAAGACAAATTTGTTTACACTTGCAATAATTGCAAGAGTCATGTAGAAACCAGATATCATTGTACAGTTTGTGATGTACGTATTAAATTTTTTGTTTTTGAGAACAAAGATTCATCACAGCAATGCTTTAATGTTGCTCTTTGTTACAGGATTTCGATTTATGTGTAAGTTGTAAAGATAAAGATGGACATCCACATCCAATGGAGAAACTTGGCTTTGATTTGGATGATGGATCATCGCCAAATGACACCAAACAAACAAATCCACAGGTAATTGACGAGTCTACTTTAAAAAGAAAAAAAACTATTCAAAAAAGCTTAAATAAATAGATATAAATTTATATGCAAAACATATATGTATAATATTATTCTTTTTTTTTTTCTTTTCATAACACAGGAAGCGCGGAAATTGTCGATACAAAGGTGCATTCAATCATTGGTGCACGGCTGCCAATGTAGAGACGCTAATTGCCGTTTGCCCAGCTGTCAAAGGATGAAACGAGTGGTCATGCACACAAAGAATTGCAAGAGGAAGACAAATGGTGGCTGTCCTATCTGCAAACAATTGATTGCGTTATGCTGTTATCATGCGAAACACTGCCAGGAAACAAAATGTCCCGTCCCATTCTGCTCCAACATCAAACACAAAATAAAACAACAACAATTGCAGCAGCGTTTGCAGCAGGCGCAGTTGCTTAGGTCAGTAGAACTGTTAAACGTCTTCGCGTATATTTCCTTGTTCGAATGTTACAATGAAATATATCTTAAAAAGCTCTTTATTGAAAGTTTTTGTTGACTAATTATTGTAATTTTCACCCGTATAGGAGACGAATGGCTGTGATGAACACAAGACCGACCGGACCTGTAGGGGCGATGCAAACCGGTCAGCAGACGTCGAATGTTGCTATGACGACAGGAGTCGCCATGAAACCCGGCGTTAGCAGTTCAAATCTTCCTTCTCCTCATCCACCTGGTATCGGTCTCAAACCAGGCACTCAAACTCCTCCCGCTCATGTATTACAAGTGGTAAAGCAAGTGCAGGAGGAGGCTGCTAGACAACAGGCACCACATGTCGGTTATGGCAAAGTAACACCGGGTGCCGGAGTAGGCGTGGGCGTTGGCGTAAGCGGTCAAACGAGCGGCGTGATGCCGCCACCGCAAATGCAACGTCCACTGCCAGTACAGATGCCGAATCCCGGTAGCACGCATCTCATACCCATGGATCAATGGAGGTAGGTAATTACCTTGTAGGTAACACTTTATCTACAAGGTAATTGTTAACTCCTGTTTGGGTTATTTTGTTACAAGTTGTTGTAACCGCGTAATACTCATGCATGGTTTTTTTTAATATTTTTGTAGCAGGTACCAACCCAACGCTGTGATGCAAAATCCTAATCTGGCGCGGCAACAGACGCCACAACAGTTGATGCAACAACAACAACAACAACATCAGGCTCAACCGGGTATGGGGATGAGCACGCAAATGCCGCGACAGCCAGGTGTAATTGGGCCAGTCGCACAGGTCGGTTCGCAACAAAGCAATGCACAGAAGCATGCTCTCCAACAACTAATGCAAACTCTTCGAAGTCCACATTCGAACGAGCAGCAGAACCAAATACTACAAATACTCAAGAGCAATCCGCCTTTAATGGCTGCTTTCATCAAACAGCGGGTAAGCGAATGTGTATACTTTTAAAAAAATAGACCGTATTCAGCAGATTGCAACCGTTTTTTTCTTTTTTTGCTACCTGTTTGTAAATTATTTTTAGTATGAATGAAGCGCTTAGCATTATTTATCAGAAAATTTATTAACGGTTGCGTTTGATTGAAAACGCGGTTTGGTAATGTGTGTTTCGCGGTTATTACTCTACCTACGCAGATTTGATCTATTATATCTGTTTAATAAAAAAAAGGCGCTTGCCCTTCAGCAACAACCTGGTCAGCATGGTGGGGGAGTCGGCGGACCATTGGGTTCTACGCAACCTCAACAGCAGCAGCAGCAACAACAAGCTGGTTTGCATATGATGTCTCAACAACAGCAGCCTCAACAACAGCAGCAACAGGCGCAGCAGCAGCAACAACAGCAGGGTAGACTTCAAATACAGGCGATGTTAACTCAACAGGCACAACAGCAGCAACCAGCAGCGATACAGCAGCAATGGCAGTATAAGCAGCAGATGCTTGTACAAATGCAACAACAACGGCAGCAGCAGGCGGCAGCGGCAGCGGCGGCGGCTCAGCAGCAGCAGCAGCAACAACAACAACAACAACAGCCGCAGCCGCTGCAGCAGCAGCCGCAACAACAGTTCACGCAGCCGCCTGCGCCGCCGTACGGGCAACAGCGGCCTATACGGCCGTCGCTTCTGGGTAACCGATACATGCCATACACATCTCCTTATATATTATCCAACGAAGAGGCAATATTAAGGGGCATGTTGAATCGACACCAACGATTGCAAAAATTCCCAGGTTACGGTGGTTTCAACGAGCAGGGATACGGTCAGCCGGGACTGAAACCTACTCCGCCGCCGGTACCGTCGCCGCAAGGCGTCATGGGCCCGCCTGGGATCTCAGTCCAACAACAGCTGATGCAATCGGTGCGTTCGCCGCCGCCAATTCGTTCCCCGCAGCCCAATCCCTCGCCACGACCAGTTCCCTCGCCCCGCAATCAGCCGGTACCGTCGCCGCGGTCGGGTCCCGTGCCGTCGCCACACCATCATCCACCACACGGCACGCCCACGCACTCACCAGCACACGAGCTCGGCGGCGGTCCCAGCGAGATGATGCTCTCGCAGCTGAGCGGAGGTGCCGGTGCGCCCACCGGACATCCCGCTACCATGCCCCACCATCCCTCGCCGGCGCCGGCGCCCACGAACGGCGGCGCTGACGCCAACGAGGTAACACCGATGACGCCACAGGACCAACTCTCTAAATTCGTCGAGGGGTTGTAGTGACTGTTACGGACGATCACATCGGTCGATGGTTATGTAAGTGATTCCCTTCAACGAGACGACGACGACGGCGCTCAGACGACCACGCTCGTCCCCGTCGCGTAATTTATAACGAAATGTAATTAAAGCGGAACGACGATACCATTAGATAATTTAAGCTCTTTCGCGCGCGCGCGCTCGTGCGAGTAGAAACTGAAAGAACTTAAAAAGGAATGCTTGACAAACGCGTCCCGTCGAGCTTTTTTTCATTTGATCGTGGTTGATTTTTCATTTTCTTCACAAGACCGGGGAGGGAATCCCCTATTACATCGCGACGCTCGAGTCGCTCGCGCACGCGTTCCTTCTCTTTCGATCTTTTACGCTACGTGATCGTCGAGAGAAAAGAGAGACTATGCAACGTGCTGGTGCTTTTTTCACTGCTGCTCGGCCTGGCTCAAATAGACTCAAAAATTACATGTGTTTTTTCGTACTTGGTCGAGAGAGAGAAAGAGAGAGAGAGAGAAAAATCGCGACCGGAAGGAATGAAAACCATTCAGAACAAACAAAACTATCGAGAAACTTATTGCGTATCTCGTAAAATAACCTCCGGACGTCTGTTCGACACCTATATTACCACTCTCCTTTGCTGCTGCCCGTGCTGGGTGAGTGAAATCGTACAAAAACCATATATATATATATATAAATACACATACATATATATATATGTTGTCTATATTTAACTTAATTATAATAATTGATAGTTAAAATATTATTAGACGTAAATTAATATTATCGTAATTGTATTCTTATGTACCAATATATTAATATTACTGTATCATGCGTATGAGAGAAAGAGAGAGAGAGAGCGAGAGAGAAAGAGATAGAGAGAGTGAGAGAGAGAGAGACAGAAAATAATGCAAATTATATAAAACACAGACTTATATGGAAAAAAAAAAAATAATAATGTAGGTAGGAATAATCTATTTAGTAGCGTTATATGTACAAGAAAAAAAGAAAAATTATAATCTAAATCATACGTTAAGTAATATATATTCGTTTAAAGAGAGTATTTGTTATTATGAAGAAAATAAAACCCTAAGCGCGCGCCGCTGAAAGAAGAGGTAATATGAACAATTTTACGAATTTTTTCGCGGAATAATATTATACACTCTGCACGCTCTCGAACGCTGGCTGAGCCGTCTGAGTCGAGTTGAGCACACGACGGCGATCCTCTTGGGAATAAAGGGATAAAAAAAGGGAGACGAATAGGGGGAAGGGCTATCCGCCCACAGCTGTGTGTCCCGTTGAAGGGATCGCCTATCAACAAATTAAATGTTTATCATAACCAAAAAAAATAAATAAATAAATTTACAAACACATAGTGTGCGCCGGGGAGGTTTATATTAAAAAAAAAAAAATGTTAATTTTGATGAGAGAGAGAGAGAGAAAAAAAAATTCTTTTCCAATTTGAGGGTCCACTTGCGCTTGTACAGTCTAATCAAAATGTATCTATGAGGATGCGTTATATCCGAATAGCGGGCCCTCGCGTATAAAACTCTTGTAAATATTAATTAATTACGATACAACGGTATATTAATTTTCCCATTATCGATTTATTATATATATATATATTATATATATATACATACATATATATATATATATAATATTATACATAATTATATAATATATATTATTATCACACAACATAAATTAGTCTATTACTACGATCAATTCATACATAAATCTATTGCGAAAGATGTTTGCGGAAAAGCGAGAGAGGGACGTCGTCGATTTACAATTACGCGCGTCATTTATATATTAACACACACGGGTTTAGAGCAAAAAGAAAACGAGGAAAAAGACCCGCGTACAAAAAAACACCCGAACCACATTACGTGAGACTATATTGCCAGTGTTGTTGTATCATATAGCAAAGCTCTAAGCGTAAAATTTCTCCTCTCCCTCCGCCCGACCATCTGCCCGTTTTCTCCGTCACTTTCTTCACCACCCTCTATTTAAGAAATAATAAAAAAAAAAAAAAAACAAACGAAACAATGATCTAGTATAATATATGAACGCAGGATGGACTATGCGCGCGTGCAACGCACATGTGAGACATCGGATGTGTGACGTCGGATATTTTTGAAATACGCATAAAAAAAAAAAAACTTTGTATAATGTAGCTAAATCGCGTAAAACACTTAGGCCGACGGACGATTGAAGGAACAAGAGAAACGTAATCGGAATAAAAGAGATCGACACTACAGACATACGCTCGCGCACACACACACACACTTACACACGTAACCGCCACCGTTAAATTTCACGCTAAAACGTAAAACTAAAAACGGATATTTCTAATTTTCGAGGTACAAGCTGGAAGCTGCTTCACCTGAAAACAAAAAAAAATTACCATTAATAAATATAATTAAGTAGATTTAACACCACCACTTGAAAACACGCGCAATGTATTCGCGTGCAGCACACGCACACGCTGACACAATTGCCTTCGCTTACGTACACTCGCGTATGATATACACATCGATGCGCCACAAATTTCAAAGGTCGAAATTCGGCATTGTGCTCCTTGTTAAACGTCACTGTCGCGGATTAATCGAGTTAAAAAAAGGGGGGGAAAAATTAAAACGAAATTCGGCGCGGGACTCGATCAAGGCCAGCGGTCGACCTTGGTCGAGTGCAAATTTGTTCCCAAAACCGACGCGGTCTCTCTCCTTGTTAATTAATTAAAAATTCTCGATAATCGACGCGTGTGTGCGTTAATTGTTCGGCGAAATCACTTCGACGATCTGCCAGGATCTCTGCGGAAAATCGCGTGCGGGATTATGCGGCGCATCTCTTGCGTGTACGGATTTTTCTTTTCTTTCCTTTCTTTTCGTCTCTTTTCTTTTTCCCTTTTTTTTTTTTTTTTGTTTTTTTTAAATTAAATTCTAATAGCGAGAATCGAGAGCGAGGGTATCGATACGACAAAGACCGCAAAAGTACGAAAGATCACGGTAATTGAGCGAAATGGACGAAACTCTTCATTTAGCGAAAAAGAGGAAGAAGTGAGAGACCATAAAAAAAAAAAAAAAATCCAAAAGTATTTGGCTTAGTATGGCTGTGTTTCTCTAGGGCGGTGTTGTAAATCTGAAAGTTGGGCGTAATTTCTCTGTGTAGCGATGAACTTGACAGAGAAAGAGAAAGAGAGAGAGAGAGAGAAAGCACGCGAACATATACGCGAACGTCGGGCGTGCCAACGTGGTCGTCATCCGATCAGAAATGATGAAAAAACGAACAATTCCGTGCGTTTGGGGAACTTGAGCGCTTTGTGCATTTATCGTTCGCAAATGGCTTAGTTTCTCTTAGATCTATTGCAAATTTGTGTAAAGTATTACACGCCAGTTACGAGCAATAATCACAAAAGCACTTGCCAATAATAAAGCGCTCGGGTTTCCACAACGCGGTCAATGAGAAGACGTTGTACATGCAACTTTTTTTTTGTGCTCCATTTCGACGACGGAATTACGACACCTCGACGTTCCTGATTTCCGCCCCCCTCCTCTCCCCGTCTTGTCTTTGCGGAAGAGGAAGGCAAGCAAGAAAGGAAAGTGGTGTTTTTTTGCGAGGATCGATTAGAGAAACGCGGTCGGTATCGAACAAACTGTGCGGAAGAGTTGCTTGTACATCGAGGGAGGAACGAGGAGAGAAAAAAAAAAATCGACGTTGGTGCGCGAGACGTTCGCAGCGAGATTTACTATTGTAAACGAAAAGAAAGGAAGAGAGAGAGAGAGAAAGAGTGCGAACGCGAGCGAGAGAAAGAAGATGAATGACATATGCAACGCTAGACGTACATAAATGCATATATTGTACACTATTCTATTTGTTTTTTTTTTCTTCAGATAGATATGTATACACATATCTTTTGATATGTGTATATGTATATATAAATATGCACACACGAGATATATATATATATATATATATATATAATATATCGAACCTCTCTATGTTGCGGAGAGACAAGGAATATAGGCCGCGGTCTGTCACACACTTTACACACCATTACTGTCATACACTTTACACACACACCTACACTCACCACACACACACGTACGCGCGCGCGCGCGCGCGCAATGGTAATTAATGAATTATCCATGTTAGATGATAACTGCAAAACAAAGCTATTGGAATATGATAATTATTATTATTATTATTATTATTACAATATTATTAATATTGAAATACTGAATATATATATATATAGAGTACTACTTTTTATTATGACTTTTCGTAAATAGTGAATTAATTATCTAATTAAAGATTAAATATGAGATGCATAATGGAAACGTTTCTCCCTCCAGTCCCTCCCATTTTACGAAGTAATAATACTACCGAAAGCGAAAGAGGGGGAAGACGGTGGTTGTTTCTTTTGTCTTCTTTTGTTTGTTTTTTTTTTATTTTTTTTGTTTCTTTTGTAAAATTTTATTCGTCTTTCTTCCTCTTGTCGTGTTGCACTCTCGTCCTTCCGCGATAGTGCACTAAACCACTTTCGTCGTTCGTGATAAGAGAATTGCACACACGTGACGTGATGCCGATGATGGTGATAATACGATGATTTACGACGATTATATATATTTATATATATATACACACACGATATATAATTTAATGAATTAGAATTATTATAATTACGATAATGCAATACGTTCCTTCCCTTTGCTCGACGACGACACTTCGACCGCTAACCGCCCCGGAAGAGCCGCAGAGTGACGTAGAAAAAACTTTAGTTATGTTTTATTGTACGTATACACAAATCTCTCGCTATCGGACTACCTTTTTTAACCGATGATCGTGTTTTAAGCGTTAAAAAAGGAGAAAAAAAGAAAGAAAGAAAAAAATTAACACGAAACGTTGACGTGTAATGACGTTTGACAGCACATCCGCGAGGTTTTTGCTACTGTCCTTTTTATAATTTTAGAAATTACAAGAACGCGAATATCTTTTTTATGTGTATAAGATTTGCAACATATAGATAAGACGTAAAAATGATGTATGTTGATCGTGAATATAGCAAGTATTGTTATATGATTATTAAAAAACAAAGAAAAGTTCCGAAAATATATTTCCACTTTTATTTTTTTGCCGGCTTGTGCGATGCACTTGGATTGCACGAAAGGGAAGAGGACAAGATCCTTCTCTCTTTTTTTGTTTGTTTTTTTTTTTTTTTTTTTTTTTTTTTTTTTTTTTTTACACAGCGACTGTCTTTACGCCATCGCCATTTACCCGCTTGTGCGTGCATGTTACCTCACCATATCTCTGCTTGTGATGTTAAAAGAGGAAACTAAAGTTTTTCCTATCTACTCTGTAACAGCAGACGCGATTTGATCTCGCTTGCGATTTTTTTTTTTTTTTTTTTTTTTTTTTTTTTTTTTTTTATATTGCTACACAATCCCGCTAAGATAGTTTCTTACTTCGCGGTATGAAAAAATTTGCGTGCTAATACCTGCAAAACTCAGAGATAAAAATGTGAGCGACAGTGTGTTCTCTTGCTTGTGCAGGGACTTCCACGTGTTTTGATTCCCGTATTGTATGCGCTCCTTTCTTTACATTCTTCGGGTTCTGCTTTCGCGCGAGCGTTTCTTCTCTCCGCGCAACTTTCTTTCCCTCTTCGCGCCCTCGTCACCCTGGTGTGTGTGTGCGTTTCTCATACATTTTCCTGAAAAGATTCACATTTTTCACCTCGGTCAAACACGGAAAGAAGTGCTACCGTGACGCGCATACACATGTACATACACATAATATTTATACGCAAAAAAAAAAAAAAAAAACGCATTGTCATTGAGAAACATACGACACGCGACGTCCGAAACACACACAGTTTGCGTACGTCATATTGCTTAAAACAAAAAAAAAGAAAATTATTGCATGCGTTGTACCTGTGCGTTTTCACAGACACACATCTTTTTCACGAGAGAAAAAGAGAGAATGTACGCGCGCATGTGGCGAGTGAGTGAGAAATAATCACGCAAGCGAGAGGAGAGAGAGAGAGAGAGAAAGAGAGAGAGAGAAGCTATACATTTGTAAGGACGAGTCTCTCCCCTTCGATCATCAAATTTGATTCCTCTTGTCGCATAATAGAAAATACATAAAGCAGCGATGCATACACAGAGATTGGGTGATCCAACACGATTGAAGCACCGAGTAAAATATCCTTCGCTCCGATCCGTCTCTCATTCTTCATGTGCAATTGCGTTTATAAAACGACGTAGCGTTGTGTACACCTTGTCTGCATACGTACTTCCGTTCTTGCGCGAAACTGTAAAGAATATCAGATAGTTTATTTTTCTCGAGACACACGAACCACAAAGTCCGGAGCGCGTTTTCGCTCGGATTCCTTCTCTCGTTAACGTTTGATTTTTTTTACTTACTACATAAAAATTGTATAAGATAGAGAAGTTTGCATCGCGCGATGATGAGTAGCGTGAAAAGAAGTTCCATCGGGACGCGTTTTCCATAAATATGTGTGACAATTTTTCTGTCTTACATATACGTGCGCGCGCGCGCGCGCGTACACACACACACACGTCTCTGACGATGCGCTCAATATGTATAAAAATGTACGATAGATTAATAAAAATTTAGTACGCGATCGACTACACGACGGTAGTGTGTGAGAGAGAGAGAGAGAGAGAGCAAGAGAGAGAGAGAGAGAGAGGCTCTTCTTTTTCGAGAGAAAGCGTTTATTATAATAATAATAATAAAGGAGAATTATACATACACACGCACGCGAATTGAAGAGATTATATTGCGTCACCGAGATGATGTAATGCGCACTCTCTCGTGCGTGATTCCTGAGACACAGAAAAAAAAAAAAATAATAATTCCGCTATGTTCCATCCGATATTCTGCGAAAAACGGTAAGCGAGTTAATAATAAAATCAGACCGATTTGTATTAATCAACTGGATATAAAGAGATTATGCAATAATTACGAATTTCTCCGTTTCTCTTGTACGTGCGAGTAGAAAGTATAAAAAAATAAAATTTGTTATTTTTCCCCTCGGCGCGTTGCAGGAATCCTCTCGCATCGTCGTCGAAGGAGAAGGAGACGACAGGAGGGAGCGACAGGAAAGTCGCGGATGAAACGTAATAAATTAAATCAGTGGATCATCCTTTGATCTTTTGTCGATTGTTCGTTAATTGCGTAGTTTCTCGGTTTTCTCCTGAGAGAACAAAGACAAATCCTACGTCGTTCCAGCAGCCGTACCAGTCGGAATTGACCAGTAACGTTGATCGATCAGCCGCATCGACCAATCGCAGCAGATGAAGCTCGAGAGAGAGACCTTGGTGAGACATAACCTCTTTTATGCGTTTGTCCATTCTTTATTTATTCTTGTTCCGATGATGTCACTCATGTCGGTAACGGTAAAAGAGTCGCTGATTTGGTTTTATCAAAATTTCTTCCAAATCCTCCTTGATTGGCCAGGCCAGAGTCCTTCAGAGAACTCTCTAACAGCCAATTCAAAGATTCCGAAAACACATTTTGTTGGCAAGGATCAGGGATCCTTTCTCGCGTCGTTACAAAAGAAAGAAAAAAAAATTACTCAGTAGTTTATATACATAACTTTTATACAACATCCGATGACAAATAATAGAAATCAGACATTTATGTAAAAATAATACTAACAGGACGATGATAATAGTTTTATATATTTGTTTTTTTCATTTGCTTCCAAATATTCGCTCACACACATTCCTAGATTAAAAGGATTCTTTTTTTTCTTTTTTTTTTTTTTTTTAATAATAAAGTAGGAAGAACGCGCGTTATTAACATAACTTAATGTGTTTTTCAATTGCATTTTTATAAAATGTTTACATGGGGAAATATTTACAAAAATATGAGTAGAAGGAACCGCGACGAAGTGTAGAAGACCGGAAAAAGAATGAACAATTCAGTTGAGGGTACCCCGACACTGAGGAGCTCCGCAAAGGCAAGGGATTTTGTCATCCTCCAATGGGAATTTATAATCGTAAGTAATTTCCTCGTTAACTCCTATCGGTTGTTTGCTGTAGATTACGATCTTCTTTTGGCTCTCGATCGTGATTACTTTTGCGTAACAATTCGGCTGGAAGAGAAACAGACAAGGAAATTGAAATAAACTAGAACCCCGAGCACGTGTATTTCTCAATCTCCAAACCACTTAATATCATCATTTCACAACTCTCAAGTATTTATTGCACAAGCAAGGTTTAAAGAAATCGATAAATGACTCACATTGCAACTGTGATTTATGAACCTCGCCAAATTGCCACACTTGGTCGCATCGATAATCGTGTCCAGATCGATGCGGAAGAGGTAGGAACTACCAATTCCAGTGGCTTCGTATTGCGCCTCGCGTAAATCGGCCACGATCGGTCTGATCATTTGTCCAACGTACTCGATAACCATTTCGTCGGCGGCGATTGGTTCCATCGCGAACAGGCCCCAGTCGTGGATGCCGGACTTGGCGAATTTCAGTTGTTTTTTACGGAACTACAAACGAAAACACGACGTGATAATTTGTTCAATTCAACAAAACAATGAGACATTTAAAATCGCGCAATATATATATATATATATATATATACATACATATCTTACCTTTAATTGATTAAACTTAAGGAGATCACTATCCGTATCAATTCCGAAAGCAGTCAGTAATCGACGTTGATTACTTCGCGCCTCGCGCGATAACGCTTGCATCTTGCCGGTTAAAGCTTTGGAATTGCTCTTCGGACCGTTCATCGGACCGTCTCCGCCGATGTAAGAACCGCCGTTGTCCTCCACGTTGTTGGTACGTTGCTCACTTTGAGCATAGTGATGCTGCAAAGAAAACAATTTGATTACTCACAATCATCTCCCGTTAAAACTTCAAACAGATGTTTGGAAAGTGGATAAACAAATTTTTACCTTGTGTTTTGCCTTCTCTCTGATGTCAACTTTGTAATACCCCTCCGTTCTCGCGCTTCCGCTCGCGTGCAACCGAAGCTCGTCCCGTTTCCGCTTCTTCGCGGGGCTCGGTATATCCGTAGGCGGATGGTCGACCCAGTGCGTGTCGTTCAGCCAGTAACCTTGAGCGTCGTCCGCTAACAAAGCCTCATAACTTCTTCTCAGATATTCCACATCCTCCGCGTCTATTCCTCTGGTTAGAAATTCATACAAAATAGCCATTTCCGACATAAGATCACGTTCTTTGTAAGTGACCGCAGGCTCCGGAACCATTTGCTGTGGCAATTTGTACACGTGATCGTTCCGTATATTTTCCTTTTCGCCCTCGCGAGTCTGGTGATTGTTACTGTGTATTCTCGAGTACTTTTTGGACTTTTGTTTCTCCACCTTGTGTATCTTGTCTTTTGGTCCTTTCGTCGGTTTGATAATTTTCTGTTGTTTCACCTTCACCGGGACAGGCGGTACACGTATCACCGGTTCTACTGGTGGCTCCGGTTGTGCAGGTGGCAACGAGTACGAGTGTTCCATATACACTTGCGAGGCCTGAGAACCAGGTGAACTCGGTGTTCGCTGGCCGTTCAATCGGAAGTCCGCCTCCGCTTGATACCTATTTTATAGATTTCATACGTAGATTGACACACAATAATCGATGTGCATAAAAAATTTATTACAAAAACCGATTACCAACCTTATTCTTCGTATTTCTAAGCTTTCCTCCTCGGAATCGGTTGTCGGAATCTCGCTGAACATTTCGATCTTCTCGTTTTCTTTCAAAATAGGCTCGTCGTTGATGTACTTATCCGACATTGTCTGCAACGCTCTGATAATATTCGGTTGCACGGGGCCGGGACTTCTGTGACGTATGATGTTATCCTGGCCGGCCAGAGTTATCAGAGCTTCCGCGGCCGAATTCTCCATCTTCTGTATGTCCGGTAGCGCTTCTTCCTTCGCTAACGTTGCTACAGATTTCACCTCGTTCTCTTTCTCATCGACGATCTTAGACACCTGCTTGTCCACAGTTTTGTACGCGTGATACGGCTTTTCTTCCGCGACAGGCAGTTTTACGGATACTCTTTCTTCTTCCTTGACACCCTCGTATCTCGCGGGCGAACACAACGGAGTATCCAAACTTTCGTTATCGATTTCTGGGAATTCGATCGAGTTTTGATCTTTAATTTTGATATCGGGCACCGGCGTTTCTCTGCCAGTCGGAGTGGGACAATCTAGCGACCTCTGTATCGCGAGTTCTGTCAATATGTCGGGATCCTCACTGTTACAGGCCAAGGGTCTATGATCGGACATGCGACTATCTGTGTCTTGCTACAAAAATTAAAAACAAATTTTTATGTAACATAAATCATTATATTGAACACACGCGAAAGTATATTGAATCCTTTATTCGCTTGGTACGTACCTCGTCTTCAAAAGCACCCTCTTCGTCGGAACTTTCATTTGAACTATCGGAAGATTCACTGGAACTGATCTCTTCGCTACTACTTTCGAGAGATGAGGCGGAAGGAGTTGACGATGAAGAGATGTTCCGAAGAGAAGCCATTGTCTTCTTTGTTTTTTGCGACGTTGACACCTCCAGATCGCTGTCACTCTCAATTGTTTCCATATCAGCGTGACAGGATTGTCGGCTGTCCTCATCCTGTGGTACTGGGCTTGGAGCTTTAATCTTGCGCTGCAGATAAATAAACAGACGCGTGATTTATCGAAGATAAATCAATTTACAAGTGATTGTTAGAGTGAAATTTTCTTACCCTAAAGGAAGGCATCTTTGGCATACTGGCTCTAATACCCAAACCAAATCCGTCGTAATTGAGTCCTAACGGTGTTGCTTGCTCCAACAACGATGACAAACCTTGTGGTTTTCCATCCTCTTTTATTGTGTTATTAACAACCGCATTTTCACCGTGAACTTGATTCTTCTCCGATTTCTTCTCATCCCACCAAACCTCGAACTGTTTGAACGCCGTATTCTCGATCATTTTCTTGTTAAAATCTTTCTTCAAAATTTGCTTCAGTTCGTTTACAACTCTGTTAAGCACTCCAGTAATGGTAGGGCCCTGAACAACGAACGTTTTAGATGAAACAACTGTCAAAAGAAAAATCAAAATCGAAGATTTACACATTCGTTGCAATAGTTAATAACCTGTGGATCTTTTGTGATGTTGTAATTTGCCATGGCGTGTAATCGCTGAAAAGACGAATAATAATTTGTCCCTTGAGGATTTCCAACAGCCGCCGAGAACGACGTTGCAGTTTGATAGTGGCCCTGTAAGTAAGTCGCTCCATAAGGATAAGGATATTGCGTTGGTCGGGGCCAGTTGTAAACGTCGTTGGAAGGATAGTGAGTCAGATGTCCTGGGTAACCGGCTGACGGATACAATTGATTCGAGGGTTCAGTTTGTGCTATCACCTATCAAACATACAAGCGCACATGTAAATTAACATTTGCGCAAAAGTTTACAGTGTAAATGTAATCGTGTGAATAAACTAACTTCCTCGATTTTTTCATCTCCCGAACTCAAAGGGCTCAAAGACATTCGGTCGTCATCAGGTGGCGGAGGAGGAGGTGGGTCTTTAGGTGGTTCTGGCTCATTGTCATCAGGCGCTGGACTGTAACTTCCTAACAATGCCTCATCCTCACTAGAACTTATAACGCTGCCCAAATCTTCGTCCACAGAAAACTGGCCAATGCTATTTGCCTGAGCTTTTCTTCTGCGCTCCTTGTTTCTTTCAACCATTTTCTCAAAACACTGTTTGTAGATCTCGTGCGATAGAAAAGGACTAGGTGGATTCGACAGAATTTCGCCGTCATCTTGTTGAGATTTCTTGTCATCTTCCGAGTCGCTGCCGAACTGCAAAAAAGGCGGAGCCATTCCGCCCGCCTTGTCCTTCAACAGCATGGCTATTCGTGTATCTAAATCCAACGTCTTACGGGTTTCTTCGGGAGAATCGCATGGTGTGTTCTTTGTGGTAGTTGTCTGATTCTCCTTTTCCTTTTTAGAGGTATGATGTGTTGTTTTCGTACTTGAAGTCTTATTACTACTCAATGTTACATTAGAATTAGCACTGTCCATACTAGGAGTATGTTGTTGAACTGGCCAAACAGGAGCCGATGACGGATATCCCGTTGTTCCAGAATTGTTGCTCCACCAAACATTTGAGTTTTGTTGAATTGGTATATTCTGCGACACGTTCTGCGGTATGCCAGCTAAGTAGCTATTAGGAGGTTGATGATAACTGCTATAATAATAGTCATAATTCGTAGCCGGGGTTGAATTTTGAGAGTAATTGCTAGAATAGTTTATTTCGCTCGGCGCTGTTCCATAACCTAAATCACTGCCCGAACTGCCGCTCGGTGTGGGATAATCCCTGTACTTGTTGTATCTTGAATTCTCTAAATAAGGATCTCTGTTCTTTTCTATGTTTAGAATGGTTTTCTTGCTACTTCTGAAGTCTTCTCTTTCTTCGGGTAAGACCTTATCGACCACAATTGGTGTTTGATGTTTCTCCGGCTCAGGTTCTGGCTTCGCCACTTCTTTTTCTACTTTTTTTTCTATCTTCTTCTCGGTTGTTAACTCGTCAAATATCTTCTTGCATTCCTCACCGAAGGGATCTAGAAACACCCTCAACTCTTTCCCCATTACGGATGTGTTATTCAATTTTTCCACACAACTTTTTGCCGCTTTAGTAGATTCGAACAGTACTCTTGCTATGCCAAGATGTTTGTTAGTAATAGGATGATAATAAATAGTAACTTCCTCGATAGATCCAAACTTCTGAACCATGTTTGTCAAAAATGTCTTGTCAATATTGTCATTTAAATTGCAAAATGATACTTCGAGTGGCGGCGGTTCGCCACAGTAATTGGAATCGATTTTGAATCTAGGTACAGGTAGATCGAGCAGCTCGAGCCGAGTCCAAATCCTTGTCAATTGCGATCTGGGATCCCGCGGTTGAACCTGCGGATACGTCGGATCACCCGGAACTGTTCCGTCATATCTGCACAGTTTTGTGGCTCCCTTGACTAAAAAGGGATCAACCAACAGCTTGTAATTTCTCTGTTTTTGCGGTGCCGCTTGCGGTGCGGGCGCAGACGTTTCTTTCTGCGAGTGCGCCACATGACCGTGGCTATGTTTCGGAGGAGGCGGTGGATTCGAGTTCTGCACCGCTGTTGCGCTGCTCTGAGAACTGCTATGAGAGTGGCGATGACGATGAGAGTGCGAATGCGAATGCGAATGTCCATGTCCATGACCATGTCTCTCCATGCCGTTCATTGCCTCCGAGCATTATCCATTCACATGAACTTCTGTCACGAAAGATTCAATCAAAAAACTAAACACTACACCGGCAATGTGAAAAACGCAATGTGAATGTTCGTTAATGCTAATGTTTTTCAAATTTTACTCACACACACACACACACACACGCACGCACGCACGCATTTCCGGTAAAGTTAAATTATGTTTACACACGCACATAAACAAATTATGTACATCTCAGCGTTGACTGTACATTTGCAACTGCAACTCGTCGAAATACAGTTTGTTTTTTTTTTGTTTTTTTTACATATCACGAGAACTAAGTATCTGATGTGTGTGTTCGTCAACTGAATGCAGCAGCATCGTTACAGAGCAACTGGAACAAGCTTAGATAAGTCACACTTGGGAATCACACCATAAAATTCGTTCTCAAATAGACTTGGGTTCTCGCAATTCACTATATGTAAAAAAACTATGTTCTATGCGAGTTGCGTTGTTCGTTTCTTACTTTTATGTACATACAAGATTTGCGTGTGCGTGGTGCTTTAAAAATAACAGTTTTCGTTTTTCGAAAACGCTCCGACAACTTTGCCGAGGATTGTTGCAACACAAAAATGCATTTTTTTTTTTTTCTTGACAACGGAGAAAACGGTTCTCTCTCCGTCTCTTAGCGAATCGATACGATTCTCGTGCGGCGATAGGATCGACGCGGCATCTTTAAACAAATTTGGAGAGAAAAAAAAAAAACAAAAAAAAAAACAAAATACCCGGAGTCCCGGGGACGGGACTCGCACCGCGAATTTCTCGTCTAGATTTTTCGCGTTTCGTGCGATTGTGCTTGACACAAATCTCCGGAACGAATACCCCGTTTTCCCCTTATATTCAACAACACATAACCTCAAAATCGCACATCTCAACTCGGTCTAAGGTTGGGTTACCTATGCGACGGTTCCTGGAAAACATCTCTCTCTCGCACGTTCAGAGCAGAGCGTCGTCGGGTTTTCTCTCTATCCCCGAGATCGTGAGATTCTCGTCGAGCGTCAAAAATCCCTCGCCTCGTCTCCAACTAATTCTCGTTTCTCCCAGGAACCTTCAGACCTTCATTCGGTTGCGAACTTTTTTTTTCTTCTCTCTCTCTCTCTCTCGAAGACGCGTGTTGTAACTCCTTGTAATATTATATCCGGCAATAAAATCCGTGCAATACGGCGACGGCGGCGGCGGCGGCGGCGGGTCTCTGCCGAGAGACCGAACGTTTGACCAGCCGTTTTTTTGTTGCGAATTATCGAACCGAACGCTGAATTGGGTCTCACACTTCTCCCTCGTCTCTCTCTGATCGTCCGAGTTCCTCTCCCGATCGCTTCTGTCGAGAACTGCGCGCGTGCCAAGCGAAGAGACTCCTCGTTGTCCGAATCTTGTGTTGTGCGCGCTCGCGGGGATCGCGGAGATTACGCGACCGCGCACAATTGCACTCGACGACGGACGGGAGAGAGACGGACCCCGCTCGGTAGGTAGCGCGAGTATTGCGACGGAACGTGGGGATTACCGTATATATGGTTTTTCTCTTTCAACGCACGCACGGGGGTGAAAATGCACTCGCGCGCGCGCGCGTGTGTTGTTGTACAACAACACACAACACTTGCGTACACGCGCGTGTAACTTCGATATCGTCACCCGATAGAACGAACTTCGGCCGGCGAAAAACCGCGCGATTCGGGTGAAACGAATGTGTGCACGTCTTTGTTTTTTTTTTTTTTTTTTCTAGACTCGGTCGAGTTACGTCTCTGTAGAAAAAAATCTTCTCAGAAAACAAAAAATCGCGGACGATCGCACACCCCCGGTGTCGGACACCGCGGTTCTTGACTTCCAGCTTCCGTGCTCTCTCTCTCTCTCTTTCTCTCTCTCCGTCTGAGGGTTATGACGCGACTCCGTGGTGGCGTCTACTACTGGCGTCACTCTGCCTCGGACATACATGCGCGATCGCACCTACATATTCGCGTTATTGGCAACAACTATATAAATTAATAATCGAGCAGGTAATCTCGAGAGGGTGGCTGCATCGGTGGAGATGCGAGCGAGATGTGTGATTTTGCGAACGACGCCATTTGCTGGAGCAATTAGCACGAACCATTAAGGATACCCCCATTTGTGATCGTGTGTGCGCCGTCACGCGATCTCATTAAAAAAGGTTTTTTGTCGATTGATCAGGTTATCGAGTCCTCTCGGCCAGCCTCGTCGGTTCCCGAGCGAGATTCGAACGTCGGATCCTTTCTTCGTTTTTCCCGCATCTCTGTAATTCAGAATTTTTTTTCTCGGCCTTCCCGTCCAAGGAGCGAAGCTTCTCGAGAAGCCAGTTCGTATCCTGATTCCATATCCTCGGGATTTTTTTTTGTGGGCGCAGCACCAGGCGGTTTCGCGGCGTCGGTTGCGCGAGAGGGGAAGAAGGAGGAGTTCTCTTGGGTCGAGAGCTCGTGTCTCCCCCGTGGTGGAAATACGACCTCGTGAACTCGGCGAGAGGAAACTGACCGCGCGATTCCATTGGTCGATCGGTTCGAATTGCTCGAATGTGATAGGTAAAGAGCCGTCTATAATGGAGAGTTGTAGGCCGTAATAGTAAGAAATTGACAAATCACAATCGATTATTCTTCTGTACTTTGTCTGTGATTGGTCAATTTCTTACTATTACGGCCTACAACTCTCCATTGTAGACGGCTCTTAAAATTTCCTTGACGGATTTAAAGAGCCTAAGGGCGACGTCCCATTGAGCGGCAATCTATAGCGGAACGGAATGTGCGGAACCGGCTCGACCAATCGTAACCACGGAATAAGCGAAGAAAAGAAAACGGAATGGCTATGATTGGTCGAGCACTGGTTCCGCACATTCCGTTCCGCTATAGATTTCCGCCCAATGGGACGTCGCCCTAAGGTCCGCGTCACACCGCAAATCAAGATGGGATTTAAAGCTCAAACCAATCGAAACGAAATTTTCTTTATCCTCTGATTGGTTAAATTTCGATCCGATCCTAAACGTATGTACGACCGATGCGGATTTAATGATATTTAATGAAAATGGGAAATTATTCTTTTTCCGCGTGCGGAGGAGGAGGAGTGCAATGTATCGTCACGTGGTGCCCGTGGTGGGCTTCTATCAAATTGCTATTCTAGCGGCGAACACCCCGTCGGAATGTATCCGTTGTGATTGATTAAACGCATTTGACATTGACTGCAATTAACGTTGAATTGAACACAAAGCAAAACTTGTACCAAACAAAGCAAAATGGTTCTGGAAGATTATAAAGAAATTGTTGGCTCTTCTGCCGCGTACACCACGATACTTCACATGTTATCCGGAACGTAAGTTTGTGATAAATTATCTTTTTTGATAAAAAAAAAAAAAACAATCTTCAAGTCCTCTTCGATGTTACTTTCGATAACAATGCTTATGTAACTGTCATGCTTGCTTCGTGCGTAACATGTTAATAAGGATTTTAACTCAGGAATATTTATATGAAAAAAGCGACGCATTAATTGAAGGATGAAAATTTATCTGCTTCCGTTTAATTGTTACAATTTTTTTTATTCAAACTTTTACAGACTGATATGCAGAGATATATACAAAAAAGGTACATCAGAAGGATTTGATCCAATGCCTTTTCTTGGAGGTGTAGGACTGTAAGTACAATTCCACAAGTGTGTTTCTTGAAACCAGTTAATATATTTTGTACAAATTGCATTTAAATTGTTTCCACAGCAACAATATCTCTCATAAGTATTTATTGTACGGCAATATAACACTTTTTTTTGTGTCAGAAATCTTTCCTTATTTTTACTACTGATTAATTAATAAGTCAAAATGCTCAGATACACATTTGGCTGCATTCAGCAGAACTGGGTGCTTAGTAAGTGTTTTGCTGCTTGTTGCATGTAACAGGATTTTGTTATGCTATAAATCTGTGTTTCAAAAAAAAAAAAAAAACTGCACACCAATCACAGATAATAATCACAAAACGCTTAGTAAGCACTTAGGAGTTCTGCTAAAAACAGCTACTATGTAATAACAGCAAAGAAACAGAGGAAAAAAATAAAAACTTAATTATAATAAGAAGATTCAAATCAGATGTGAACTTTCTTAATTGAATTAACAAATCCTTTTAGATGCCTTTTGATGCTTCGATATGCTTGGATGGTAGATGATATTAACATGAAAGTTGTTAACATATTTGGCTTCTTGGTAAACATTGTCTATATGGCAGTATACTACTACTACACTCCAAACACGGTAATTCATTTGATGCGAGCTTGATTAAAATACTGACTTTACTTTTTGATGGAGAAACCTCTTGAAGTTGCATTTATTATTAATATTGTTTTTCTTTTAGAGAAAACTACTTAAACAAGTATCCAAGGTATCCATGTTTGTCACAATTCTCCTCGCGTATGCTCAGGTGGAAGATCCAGAAGTTGTTGAACATAGATTTGGTATTGTGGTTACAGTACTTCTCTTGCTTCTAATTGCTTCACCTCTTGCACATCTCGTAAGAATACAATTTATTTTTGCTCTGTTAGTATTAAGATACGTACATTTAAAACATGATTTTATTACTGTTAATTGCTTTGCAGAGAGAAGTTATAAGAACGAAGAGCACGGAAATTCTTCCATTTCCGCTTATTTTTATGGGCACTCTAGTTTCTTTCCAATGGTTGCTGTACGGCGTTATCATTGATAACAGTTTTCTTATCGTAAGTGATATGTAAAAACAAGTTACTTGAATATGCGTGTATAAATATGCAGAATTGTTTAAAATAACATTTTCCTAATGTCCATTACAAATTTATTTTATTTTATTTTATGGTTCAGTTTCAGAATGCAGTTGGTTTCATACTCAGCGTATCTCAACTGTCTCTCTTTGCGATATTCCCATCCAAGAGGGAGCCGAAGAAGATAGATTAAATCAGAAGTCTTCCAAAATATTTTACTGTGACACAAAACCTAGGTTGTTATTTTTAGAAAATTACTGTTTTTCAATGTATCGTTATATTTTCAGAAAACATTTGTATCTTAAATCAAATATTACACACGTGTATAAAAGAACGCAATCAATAAACGTGCAAACTTGTTATTGTTAACTGAGTATAATTTTGTTCTCATCCTTTGAGCCACACTTTGTTCATCAGAGTTCATCACCGAGTTGTCTTTGTCAACGCGCGACAATGATTAATAAGTTCCAAAAGCAAGAGCCAATCACGTTAAGTTTGCTAGAAAGCAGCTTGTTCCACGATGTAAAATGGTGTGTCATTGCGTATAGCAACGACCTGATACGGTGCAACCAATCAAATTGTTGCCTTAAAAATAGCGCGAAATTCATCGTCTTCTTACGTCATGTTAACTGTCAGAAAGATGTCTAAGAGCAATCAATCCGAATCGGCTCGTATTTCCAATTTTTATTTCGCATCTTTGCTAAATCCGAGTATTTTTTAGCGAAAACTTGAACCACGAGAATTCTAAACCTCCTCCGCAAAGCTCTTGTCACTTTCTGCGATCCCGGTAAGAAAGTTGAATTTTTCCGCTGGAATTTACCAATGAATGTTACCGGCAGACACATATAGTGCCACCTACTTCAACCCTATACTTTTCTACTACAGCTATAAGTTATCGGCTGAGTCAGTTCACTTCTTACGATGGTAAACCTCTTGTCACTTTCTGTGATCCTGGTGATAAAGTTGAATTTATCGGCCGGAATTTGCCGATAAACATTACCGACGGATACTTAGCGCCACTTCCTTCAACTTATCGTTTCCTAATACCACTGCATTATCGATCAAGAATATTACCGGCGGGAATTTAGTGCCACCTACTTCAACTTATACCTTTCCTGATACCTCTAACTTACCGGCCGATTTGAGCTAGCTCCTGGTAAAGCTCCTGCCACTTTCTGTGATCCTGGTAATAAATCTGAAATTTAGCTCGTAGCGGCCGGCTTTCTCGAACGTTTACGCGCTTGTACCATCAGCGAAAAACGCTTGGTATCTCTCAAATTAATCACAGAAAGTTAATGAAATTTTGCATACAAAGACCTTGGAGCTTTTATTGCAAAATTAGCATAACAAAATTTCAAAAGTAATAAAAATGTAAATGTTATTAAAAATTTCGCGTAGAATTGACAGAAGACGTTCGTCCGTTCTTCCTATTGTCTCGAAGCACATCTCTCATTGGTCAAACACTGCGCATCTCGGAAATGATGACGCATCCTTGTTTTTTACATCACAAACGCAGCCGGTGACAGCAACGTGCTATACCGTTTTGATCTTCAAAACTGCGTGTATGCGCGCGATCCATTTTGGATTTCACAAAGTCAACAAAAACTCGACACCGCCGGTTTGTTTTGTTGTGACACGCGTCTGAATAATTTTGCAACTTGAATTCACTCGCTTTCGTGAAACAGCATGAAACGTGCTTGACAGTGATATGTAAGTTTTGTGTGTGGATTTGTTTATCAAGAGAAAAATCTCAACAAAACTATAAGCACACTCGTGCGGTACAACATATGATCGCCTTGAAAGAAAATCGCATGTACGTACCGATATCTTTCTTTTGTTTACACACTGATATGACATTTGTGTGATGGAACATCTTACGTCACGATGTTTAAACGAATCGAGAAAACAACTCCGGACAATGAGTTTAACCTACCGGCGAAACGAGCGAAATTGGACATTCCTAAGAGAGAGCGAGAAAAAAATGACAAGACGCAGGAGAAGGAACACGACGATCTCTGGGGCGATGATTTCGCCGAGGAGGATATCGAGGAAATGGATTTCATTGCGTCTCAAGCGTGTTTACAAGTACTACATACATTTTTAAGTCTTAATGTTTGTTTTATGATGCGTTTGAACGTTTTTTTTACTTCAATCATGAATTTGTATTTTTAAGGAAAACAACACCGTGTCCAATGCAAAACATCTTGAAACTGGCTTACATTCTGAAAAAACAAACTTCACGGAAAAGCCAACTGTCTCTAACAGAATATCCCAATTTAAGATACCAGTGCCGACAGAGAAATCTAAGTTGAAGACAATGAATATGCAGGGCACAAGCCAGAGCACCCAAGACTTAGCAGAAATTAATTACTCCCAGTTTAGAAATAGATTGATGGACAAAAAAGATCACAATTCAACTTTTCAAAAGGGAAATAGCATTATTATGCCAGGTATATTGATGATAAGCACTCAAGAAATAAAATACATTTTGTAATTTATGGTCATATGTGTACACAGACTTTTTTCTTGTAGATAACAGCGAATTGGAAAGATTGAAAAGTGAGAATAAGAAGCTGCAGACTAATTTTGAAACAAAAAACGGCGAGACTGTGTTTCTACGACAGCAATTGAAACAAATAAAGTTGCGAGCTGAAAATGAAAAATCGGAAAAGATGCGTTTGATAGAGGAGCAAGCCAATCAGCACAGATCGGAGATAAACGAGATCTGCAAGGAAAAAGAACAATTAAAAACACAAATAGAATTACAAGTGCGTGGTGTATATATTTTTATTCATTTTTGTTACAAGCGCAAAAAAAAACTAATTTATTTTATTTTTATTAATTGCGTTAACAGAAGTTAGATATTGAAAATCTTCTAGAACGTTGTAAGCTACTAGAATCTGGAAATATTAAATTGAAAGAACCGCAAACGTATGCAAACACATCTCTTAGTAGGAACAAATGCAATACCTCAATAAAACGGTGAGCCAATCTTAAAATAAAAAAACATATCTAGAGTATTTGGTTATTGATTTGAAAACTAATATTGTGTTTAACAGGCCATCAAACAAAACTTCATTGAAAGAAGCATGTGTACAAGCTAACACGTGCAAGAAAACTGATTACCACCTTAAGACAAGTCACACTTGTGAGTATACTGACGAAAAAAAAGCAACACACACGAGATATATACGGTGATCCTATAATTCTGTGATGTTTCAAATGTTCTTCAGATTTTCCTCTTGCTGGAATTTCAGAGTTTATGGTTGGAACATCATCGCCAGAAAAACCTATTGTTAATGTTAAGATTACAGAAAAGACTGGAAGAAGAAACTTGCCCATTTTGCAAGAAGAAGAATCGTCGAGAATTTTTGGTAAATATTAGTAGAATTGCGTGTGTGTGTGTGTGTGTGTGTGTGTGTGTGTAGGAATATAGAAATTTTATATAAATATGCAATATGTTGATTTAGAAAATCCCGACTTGGTGAAACCAGTGGTTACTATGGTAGATGAGAAGAGATTGACAACGGAATTTGTTTTACAAGAAATTACCGCTTTGGGAAGAAAAGTTGATACGGAGATCGAGTCCGAAAAATGTATTCCAATTATCAACAAGGTGCGTATAACACGCGCAGACACGTGTGTGAAACATAATACGTACAATACGATCGGTGTTTCAGCTGATTTTGGCCACGCGGGAACTAGTGTTGAACGTTGTGATGGTCCTGCAAACGATCTTCCAAGCTATGAGCAATGACGACATTCGAGATATGAACGATCTATATTTTTCTAAGATTTACAACGACCACGTTGCTTGCATTAAGTCTGAGTGTGAGGCGGGTTCGTGGCATGACGGAGAACGCGGTATCGAAGCGAGAAGATTGCTCGGCGCGATCTCGGAGATTAGTTTGGAATCGACGTATTTAAGAAATTACCTGACGGGAAGATTGCCGCTTAACGCGCGCAATGACGAGTGTTACAACAGCTACTTGCGTCAAATGACACGTTACAATGCGTGGCCGAAGAAAGATCACCAGTTCGAAATTCTTGAGATTTTTCTAGAATGCGTCACTTTAATAAGACGTGTTGTAAGTGCAACATCACGTTCTCGAACTTGATTGATTGTCAGAAAAATTGTTTTCGATGACAATTGATAAATTTATTGTTATTTCAGAGAAGATCTCATCAATTTACAGGCCTCATAAACGCGATTCTGAAAGTGCTGTGTAACGTGCAGCGGAAAGACAGTTACTGCGAGAAAGGGTATCTTGATATTGACCTTACGAATGTTTGAAGACGAAATCGAATTACGCATTAAAGTAAATGTCATTTCAGATTGGAATACGTGTCTGTTATATTCAAAGAAATTGTGTTCTCGAGACCGCTGTCGCTTTGTTACGTCTCCCTGGCGCGTACCTTAATGATCTTCAGCAGCAAAAGCAATGCGTTTATGTCGAACCTCTGCAAGAATTCTCGTAAGTTCAGTAAAAGATTTATTCGTATTATTTAGCGTATTTACGTATTTGTTGTTTTTAACACAGAGTCGATGGCGATAAAAACGTGGAATGGCGCTTTACACTTTACACCAGGTATGTTGGCGCAAGTAAAACAAGAAAAAGTGACGATTCTTTTGAAACAAGCAAACAAAGTTGTTCTCTTTGATTTTTTTTGCAGATGCTTGTGTCTTGCAAATTCTTTTAACGCAAATGGAGCACTTTTATCCAAACTTTCTTACCACAGTAAATCTGACGCATGCGTTGATATCGTCCGTATGGTATGTCTTGCAGATGAACGGTAATTTATTAAGACCCGAATGCTCGGAAACGTGCAACTGTTACATAAAATTATTGCGGTTCACGATTAATATGTTGAGAAAATGTTCTGAAACCAGATTAGACGTAATTGATAATTCCGAGTGGCAAGATCCGCGTCGCGACAAGTGTTACATCTTGAAGAGAATTAATTACAAGGACTACGTGCGTCAGATGAGATACGTCGTCGGGTGGCGAGACGCGGAGAAGCGTCTGACGACGGAAACGTATCCGGATAACTTGGATCAAAATTTTTGGAGCGATATAAAAAAGATGCACTACAAAGTGTTGAGGCTGGGCATCAGCTTCCTGAGCCATCTCGCGGTTTGCGATCCCGACTTTGTTACCCGATTTCCCGACATCGAAAATTCCTTTCACTTGTTCATGTGCAACATTGCTTTCTTCGACGACTTGTCGTTTCACGAGAACGAACGTAAGTGACACCGAAGAGTTGAGACCGCATCTCCATTTTTTTCGTAATGACTGAAGAACGTACGTCTGTATTGTTTCAGGAGAAGCATTGAATCGGATAAAATCGACGTTCGTCATTGACAAAAGTGTACAAAGTGAGACCGAAACGCATCACAGAAACGTAGGTGTTAATAAATCGAGCATGACGAACTTTAAAAAGAAAGCTGTTCCCACAGCCGATAGAAGTCAGAATCATGTTGGACCGGAAAGTCACAAGAGATCATGTATGATTATCAAAGCGCTGTACGATTCTAAATTAGAATACAGAGATAAGTGAACATATACGAGAAGTGTTCGAATGTGTGTTATATGTCTTCCTCCATCAAGCCTCGCTTTGTTAAATGAAAAGAGAAACAGATTGTGCGAAGAGAAATAGATTTAAATTTTTCCAATTCGTTTCGTATTCGGAGCGCTTTGTATGTAAACGCATGCGCATATCGATTCATATTTTGTCAATATGATAAATACTTAACCTTGAAACTTACGCTTTTAATGAATTGTTAATTGTTTGATTTAAAGAGCCGCGCGACGCTTTTTTTCTGTTTATCAAAATTTGAATAACACCGACTGAATATAATTTTGTCAAGATTTAGAACTGCTGCCGTTTATTTAAGATTCATCTGTCTTCTCGTATACAAAGGTCGTTAAATGGCATCTGATTTCGCTAACATTTGAAGTGGTATCTCTGCTGTGAACCGAACACCTGCCGAGAATCGAAACACACCGCTGTATAATTTTGTAATAGATAAGATTTGTATTGATACTATTAATGTACTGTATAATGATTACAAATTAAGTGCATATATAAGTTTATATATAAAACTACTGCGCGAATGTGAATTGTTGTGGCATTCTGGTCAAAGTTCGAAAGCTTTATTTAACCCGTTGTGTGTTTTTTTTTTGTATCTTTGTAACTTCTGCGATTTGATAATTACAATGCAGTGTTTAAGATTATTTGGTGAGTATATACGCAATTGTGTACGTGAATTTTATATAAATTTTATATTCTTGCAAAAACTTGTATTCCCGTCATTCTATTGTATTCGCCAGCAAATGTCCATAATGTGTCTATTAGAGGTAAATATGTTATTAACCGACGCATTGCCTCGCTATCTATGTTGCCGGATACTCACCAGATGCTGCATAAAACATGCAGGTAGTTTGAAGATGTTCTATTTGATAGAAAGATTTAACAAAAAGATTTAAGTTTTGCTAAAAACAAAGTAAGAATCTAAAACATAATTACAGGGACTTTGCCGAACAGGAATTGAAGCCTTTTGCTGCAGAATTTGATAGGAATCATCTTTTTCCGAAGGAACAAATCAAAAAGATGGGTGAATTAGGTCTCATGGGTTTGTGTGTGCCAGAATCTTTAGGTGGTACCGGATTGGATTATTTAGCTTATTCTATAGCCATGGAGGAGATATCCAGAGGTTGTGCGAGCGCTGGTGTTATAATGAGCGTGAACAATTCGCTCTACTTGGGTCCTATTGATAAATTTGGAACTGACAAACAGAAGGAAAAATATATAACTCCATTTTTAAGCGGTGAAAAAATCGGCTGCTTCGCTCTCAGTGAACCAAACAACGGATCTGATGCAGGTGCTGCATCTACAACTGCTAAATTAGATAATAACAAATATACAGTTAACGGGACCAAGTCGTGGATAACAAACGCGAATGAGGCTCAGGCAATAATTCTCTTTGCGACTACTGATAAGTCTAAAAAGCACAAAGGTATAAGCGCCTTTATAGTGGACAGGTCAACAGAGAATTTGACTGTGGGCAAGAAGGAAGATAAATTGGGCATTCGAGGCAGTAGCACTTGTTCTTTGATCTTTGAGGATGCCCAGATACCTAGTGACAATATTTTAGGCGAGCCGGGAATGGGCTTCAAAATTGCAATGATGAGTTTAGGTGAGCGCTAATTGTGCACTAATGCAATAATTCGAATGTGGAAAAAGAGATAGGCACGTTAAACGTTGTTTTTAGATGCTGGCAGAATAGGTATTGCCAGTCAAGCGTTGGGCATAGCTCAGGCATCTTTGGATTGTGCGATGGAATACGCGTCCAAGCGTCAGGCTTTCGGCCAACCCATCATCAAATTGCAAACGATTCAGCAAAAGATCGCCGATATGGCTCTAAAACTGGAAAGCTCGAGACTGTTGACGTGGCGGGCAGCTCGGCTCAAGGATAACGACAAACCGTACACCAAGGTACAGATTTGTATATAGAACATGACAAGCGAAATGTTTTCGTTAATATAACTCTTTCATTTAATAAAAGAAAGTTGTTGGTTGTGTATTATCGAATATATTATTTATTTTTCTTAATTCTTGTTTTTTGTTTTTCTTTAGGAAGCTGCTATGGCTAAGCTATCGGCATCCGAAACCGCCACGTTTTGTGCTCATCAGTGCATACAGATTTTGGGAGGAATGGGATATGTGTCGGACATGCCGGCGGAACGTTACTACAGGGACGCGCGCATTACAGAGATCTATGAGGGCACGTCGGAAATCCAGAGACTCGTGATCGCCGGAAATCTCATTAAGGAGTATGCTTACAATTAAAAGAGATCGCTCGCGCGGCTTATAACTCACAACATAAAAACCTCTTCCTGCAAAATCTCGCTCTTTTTATAGCCGAGAGAAAATATATATATATTTTTTTATTATTATAATTAAAACTGTTTGTATATATATATATAATTCTTTGTATGTTTGTAATAATAAAAGAAATCAAAGTAAAGATGTCACTTCTAAATATGATCTATCTTTTAATTTTATTCACTTTGTTTTTTTCTTTTTAACTAAATATATATATTATACGTGACTGGATTGAGAAACGTATACACGTGCGCGCGCTCACATGTATATACGTATAAGAGAACAGAACGCATACACGTCATTTTTATATATTTATAATGTGTTTATACACATATACATATTTTTGGGATTTTACTGAAACATTATTATGGCAGCGATATGGAGAATATCAGATTCTTCTTTTCTATCTACGACTTTCTTCAATTTTGCTTACACATATCATCAGAAACAGCTAGAGCCCGCTATTATTATTATCATTAAGTAACTATTACCGTAAAATGATAGGGTAAAAGGTAAACCCCCACGCGCACAAGTGTGGAAACTTGTGCGTTCAACGAGATGAGAAACATTATACATTAAGGCAAAGGTGGATTCGTTAGTTATGGGTTTTTTTTTTTTTTTTAAACGACACAAATCCGTCCCGCGTTTTCGATTAATTAATATATATATATATATGTACCTTCTCGATAAAATAAATATGCCCAGCTTTTTGGTTTCTTTTGTTTTTCCTCGTATGTACGTTCATGCATACGTTAATAAGTATTTATGTGCACCGTTTTTTTTATCTCTCATCGCTACCACTATTCGTACATAAATATATGAGAACACAGCTGTCTCTCTTTGGACACCTGTGTCCATGTTCTTCAATGTAGTAGAGAATATATGTTTACAGTTTGTGCGACATAATTAAATTATATATACTTTGTTATTGTTTCTTCTTTCTTGCTACTTAATTACATATATTAGAGATCCCACAACGTGATGTTCGGAACCCAACTGCGATTCCACCTTCATCATGTGAACTCTTAACATTTATTGAGATTAAAACGTTTTTCATTTATTATACTCTCGGGATTTCCTTCTTCGTTAAAAGCAATCATATGTTGTAACATATTATTCTCAAAATGCACGATATTTTGTATACATTTTTTTCTGGTTTTTTCTTTTGAAGCAAAAAAAAAATCACAAGCTTTGGATACATAAAAGTTCATATTTTCACCTTCTTTGTATTTCTTTATAACGCAATATTCATAAAAGAATCTTTTTCAATTAAGGAGTTAAAAATAAAAAAAAAATAAAAAAGGTTTTGAAAAATGGAAGAAAATAATCTATAAACGTAGCATGTAAGCATCGCCTCAGAATATCTTTTTAGCTGGTTTTAGAGATCCATTGGAATGCAAATAAACGTTATTACATGTCACTTGAATTTGCTATTCATTGTACACCTCTTCTCCTCTTATCGTTTTCTTTTTATGTACAATATAATGCATCCTTTCAATCACGTTATCACTAATATTGAAATAGTCTAGACTCTTCTACGTGTGTGTGTGTGTGTGATTTTGTGTGAACGTGTATGTATATATTGCTGTTAGCACTACTTCTCTTTACATAGAATACATCGTCGCCTCTCTCTTCTTCGTTCTCAGTGGAACGCAATTTAGAGTTCAATCTGTGCTATTGCATGCAATACAATTTAAAAATTCATTAGTTTAATTTCACTGTTTTTTTTTTTGGTTTTTTTTTGTTTTTTTTTTTTTTCAAGAAAACAGATATTACAGATGTGCACGTTTCACATTCGTCGAGCGAACGAACGGAATGAAAGAAACGGAACACTTATATACTCGAGTTCTAACATTTTCTGCCATGTGATCGAAGAATTCCACTGAACAACTGTATATATATATAGCTTCCTTTTTTTTTTTTTACTTTTTTGATTTTTGGAATGTTTTCAAAGATCAAGTTTCCTGATTATTATTATTATTATGTATATATACATGTACATTTTCTCAGAGTTGAGAAAATACTTCTGAAATTTTTTTGTCTAAAAATACACGATCGGCCACACTTTCAGAAAATAATACTGATTTGAAACACACGGACCATTACAATACAATGTTAACATTTAGATTTTCACTTGTACGTTAGTACAGTAAACATTAATGTGAAGTTTCTTTTTTTTTTTTTTTTTTTTTTTTTTTTTGTAAAGTATTCAACTACGAGAGCGAAAAAGTTGCAATGTTAAACAACAAATTCCCTTTGTTTTTTTTCTTTTTATATATGTATACTTTTTCGGCAAGTACCGTTAACAAACTCCAATGTTTATGTTTTTTTTTTAAACAACCACCCATGTTAAATATCCGCAGCTTCTCATCTATATAATTAAATTGTTTTCGCAAAATTTCTGATAGGTTTCTTTTGCAATTATGCGTTAGACTAGAATCAGTTTTTGACTCTGATCCTTTTCCGTTTTCTGTTTTATAATAACAGCTAATCTATATATATATGTATAATGTAACATTTGACTGTAAATACATTTATCTAAAATGCTTATAAATGTAAAATAAATTAAAAATTGCAAGTAATTTGTAATAAACATTGAGTCTAGATGCTAAACTCCACAAATCGTCGATCGTGTGGAATCGTCTATGATAAGAGCGTAACAAGGTGTACATTTGTATGCGTATATATATTTGACTTGACATGTATAAGCAAATTGAGTTAACCATTCGTAGTAGAAGCTGTCAAAGCCTCAATCTTCGGCACGCATACCCCGTACTTCACCTTGATGTCTTTGCTGTAATTAAAACATATCTGAATATAGTCTCAGAAATTTGATTCGACAGAAGAAATTATTCATCCAAGTTGCGTGATACACACAAACAGGTTTTTGTAATGTTAAGGCCAACATCCTTACCCTGTCCAATTCTTCTTTAGTATTGTCCTCTATCGCCCGAATATCTTCCATTGTTAAGCCGTGCCAGCGATCTATCCAGCAGAATACTTGCCTATGGAAATTGGTGAATAGTCGCCGCTCCGCTTTCTGAATGAAGCTTTCAACGCGCGTTTGCAGGCCAAACCATTTGAATTCGCATGTGACTAGCTTGTAACATGTCATGACAGGCGTAACGTTATGTTTCCAGTCTTTCCCTACGAGAGGGCCCCGTCCCGTCTTCTGGGACTTGAATTTAGTAGGATCCTCGTCTTCCTTATAATCAGCACTGGCGATTGGATCGTTCGCAATATCTATATGCACTATTTCTCTCATCTTGAGCTTGTCGGGTGACAATTCATGAACCTTTTTTTACAAATGAGAAAACAATAAGTAAAAACTGGACTTTGCAATATGCAAAGTACTTTGTGTAATACTTACATTATGCTGATCCCCAACGTCGCCAATATGAAAGGATTCTATCATAATCACAAAATTGTCTTTCATATAGCCCGGATTCTGAAAAAAAAAAAAAAAAACAGATGACATCATGTTTCTCATGAATTAAATATCTTTGATTACATAAATGTAATCAAAGATATTTAATTCATATGCAGATATATATATATGTGTGTGTGTGTGTTAAAACTTACAGTTATGACTGTTTTACAGTACGGATAAGCATTCCAAGCCTCCTCATGGATTTCTAACGAGTTCTTTGGCAACAAAATGCGAATGAAAGCAGGCACCTTACTAGCTAAGTGGTAAATTTTATATGTATATTGGCCTGCTGAATACTTTCCACCCAATAGAGGATAATCCGTGAAAGGTTCATTTTTCAACACCTCGATGCCTTCTCCACCGCCTGTATTATTTTTACTAGCCTCTGCCACAGAGTATAGCTGAGCTACTTGATACTGTTGAAGATAAAACCATCATAAATGAAACAATTTTTTTAAAAAGAAATACAAGAAAACAAACACATGTACATAATTATATTACATACATTTAAATGAATTATAAAATTGTGATAAAATGTGACATATTCTTTGATTCATTGTTTTTAAAAAATTTGCATATATTCACAAGTAAATTGATTGTTTTTTTTTTTTTTTTTTTTGAGTATTATGTGTAACCAATAATTAAAGCTAATAATAATACAGACGTTAACAAAAATTGATCCTATACTTTGTACAATGAAAAGAGAGACTTCTAATTGCAAGTTTCACTTGTGCGGTTTATATAGAAGATCTATATCAGTCTCTAGTGCATATTGTTATGCAAACAGAGCAATTAGATGAGTGGCATATTTGTTAATGGCATGGTATCGCTAAGAATTCAAATTTCAGTCTTAGTTTCTGCAATCTAATATTCTTGAAGACCTGTCTCTCAAACTGGATTATTACGAGAAGCAACATCATCATGACAGATAAAATACACACCTCTTCCACTGTGAGGGGCAGAGTGACACGGCTGTAACAAAAAAATTAAGAGTTATGTTATTGTTGTGGAAACAAACAAGAAAATATAACGGAAGATCATAGTATAATAAGATCGCGCGGCCTTGAGCCACGACGATCTCTTTTTTTACGCAACGGAGAACGAAGGTGCAAGGATCGCTTTCACAATCAACGGCGTCAAAGCCAATCTTAATTAAATCAGAAATCGCGAAAAAAAGTTAATCAATAAACCGTACATTTCGCATCTGCCGCTTTGCACCATACACGCGAATCAATTATCAGTACCAGAGTACCACTCGTAGAAGCCTCAGGTATGCTGAACTTTGATCTGCACTTTTCTGTACTCTCCTTCCTCCTTTCTTTTTTTTTTTTCCCATGTTTTTCTTTGTTGATTTTTTCATTTTTCAAGACTGACTAGTTGTGTATTCGCGAATTTTGAAAAGACCCGACGTTTCTGTGATCAAGATTTGGACCGCGGACTGAAAACTCGCGATCTTCTCAAATTTCTGTCTAGAATTATTCCCCGCTAACAGACCAATCGTCTTGCAAGTTCGGCTTATTTCAAAGCACTCAAACACTCGAGTTTTCTATCTATATATATATACGTGTCTTCGAAAAAGTATACATATATACCAATATATGTATGTATATATATATATATAGTACACATAATTTTAGAGAGAATTTAAAGAGGAAAGAGAAACAAAATGCAGAAGACACGCGCAATGAATAGTTCTTTAAAAAAAGCAGCCAGTGAGGGATGAAAAAAAACTTATCATTCCTCCCACCCCCTTCGCTCTCTTGTTCACTCTTCTGTCACTCTCTTTTTCACCCCTCCTCCGTAGTTGTCACCGAAGATCAGTAACGATCGCACCTCTTTGATCGATTCGCGAGAGGGTGCTTCTTTTTTGGTTACGTCGAGATTCGGTGAAGATCGACATTGAAAAAAATGAAACAGAGCCGTTCGTTGTGGCGCGCACCTGACAACCTCGTTCTTCTTCCCCCCGTTTTCGTATTCTCCCTTTTAGGCCAGAGCTAAAAACTACTTACAATTCCTTGATGAGCATTTTAATCGGAAAGACGGCACATGGACCAGCAGCGCGCAATCAGCAGATTTCTCGATCGCCAACGGGAGAGAGAGAATAAAGTGGCAGCTACCGCCACCACTGACACACGACCACGAAGCGTACAACCTCGTCGGCCACAGGAAAAATCACTGGCGCTATCTCGCCTGTTATCAAACTCCTCTCTTGTGTAGAAATTGTACACGCGTACAAAGAACCACCTCGGTGACTCGCCACCCGACTGACACACTGTGTGCCCGCTGGTGATGATGACCACTCCACGATTCCTCACACACCAGCAACCGCGCGCACCACCACGGTTCGTGTCCAAGAAGCCGCCGCTCGCACACTTTTACGCGCGCCCCCCCGTACACGTGTACGATTCCGCAGTTCTCCTCCTCTTTCCCCACCAGCTGCTTACTGACCGACCGCTGCTGTCCCGCAGCAGCCCTGATGCTGGCCGGACTTCGTCGATGACGTCATTCCAAAAAGGAATTTTGGTCTTTGCACATATGTAACCGATCCGTTTAACGTCGCGCCGCGTTGCAAGAAGCAACATGACGCGATGACCAATCAATTCGAAGGTCTTTATGCATCAGCGTGACGACGATTGGTTGCCGCGTTATTTTTTTCCGCATTACACATCCCGCGTCCGATTTATCGACACGGGGGGATTTAATGAAAACGGCGATTTAAAGCGCATTGCGTGCGCGCGATATTTGGAAGAACCGGAGTTAGAGAGAAAACTGTTAAACCAATCGCGTTCGAACAATTCGACCGGTTCGATTCAATCCGATTGGTCGATTCTTTCTCACGAGATCTTGAACGGCGTTCCTGGCGGCACCCGCAGCGAATTACGGAACGCGAACAAAACCGCCCTTCCCCTCGAGCTACTACGTTTATTTGTGGACGGTTCACGTACGTGTGCGTCGGAAAGGATATAGTGCTGGTTGTGGCAAACGTAAATGACTGCGAACGGTGATAAATAGTTGTGTGTTATTTACGTTATTCATCGAGAAACGCGTTCGCAGTTTAAAACAAGATGCCAAAAAGGAAAAATCAGACCCTAATCGATTCCGACAGCAGCGGGAGCGCGTCCGAAAGCGGCTCCGACTTGGATAATGTAAATAGCTTAACCTTTCCGAGCTCCGTGTGCCGTCCATTAAAAAAGTTGCAATAGAAGCTGAAGGCATAATAAATTAAAGCGTTAAAAAAAAAAAAAAAAAAAAAATCGTTCGGTTTTTGCGAACGACTGCGAATCTCGCTTCGGACTTCTCGCAAATCGCCGACCTTCAGCGTTTATTGCGCGACGTTTTTTGAAAATATGCTGATCGTTCGAGATAGCGTGGTATACATACAATTTGCGATGGATGTTTGATGAATAAGTTTTTTTTTTTTTTTCTTTTTAAATCCAAGACGAGATTGTTACACAATAATGAGTAATAACATGTTGCAACATTTGTGTTTTGTCACCACACAAAAACATGATGAACGATTTTATTCCGAATTGTTGTCACACGGCAGACCGAGTGCTATTATTTTTTTAATAATATCGCTTTTTAGCAATTTCTACGTGACGTATTATATATGATTTGTCTGTGTGCACTTTAATTGTCAGGATCTGTTGTCACTGGCAAAGAAAAAGAAGGGAAAATATCAAGATGATTCTCAGTCGAATGAGGATAACACATCTGTTAAGAAGGATGTTAAACACGACTCAGATAGTTCGGATTCCGACGACAATTGGAACAACAAAGCTGGAAAGTCCAAGAAAAAGAAGGTTCCGAGCAAAAAGAGCAAGCAAAAGATGACAAAGTCCAGTACAGAAGATAGCGCCAGCGAGAAAGAACCAGCCAAACAGCTTTCAGAACCGGAAGAAGGTATTTAGACCATAAATTTGCTAATAAAAATTGTTTTACATAATTTTCCAATGTGCATTTTTCATAAATTTGTGTCACAACAATGAATAATGTGACGTATATTGCCTTCAATAGGTGAAGTGTCGGATTCGGATCCGAGCGTTTCCGATTCCAGTCAGGAAGAATTTAACGATGGTTACGACGACAAACTTATGGGAGACGCGGAGGATCAAGCTAGACTCGCTCAAATGACCGAGAAGGAACGTGAGCAGGAAATTTTCAAACGCATCGAGCAGCGTGAAATCATGAAGACGAGATTTGAAATTGAAAAGAAACTTAGAATGGCCAAGAAACAGGAATTAAAGAAGCAAAAGGAATCGAAAAAGAAGGAGAAAGGTATCGAAGAGAAGCAAAAGGTGGATAGAGCGCCGGATCCGAAAGAGAGAAGTAAAGATCGTAAGAAGACCATTGAGGAGAAGCAAGATAAGAAGTTCCACGCGATGTCGTTGCTGAAAGCCAGACGTGAGGAGAAGAAAGAACGAGGTAAAATATTTATTTAATTTTCTTTTTGTACATTTTCGGATGCACATTTTCATGTTACTTCTTTATATATATGATATCAGAGGAGAAGGAGAAACAGAGAATGGAACAACAACAACAAGAATCCAAGGATGTGGAAGAGGAAGAACTGGAGGATGATCACAAAGGTAGCGGGAATAAGACAAAGCTCAAAGCGTCTGACATATATTCTGACGACAGTGGTTCGTCAGATAGCGGAGATGAAGAGGATGCGAACAAAGCAACAGGATCTCGAAGCAGATCGTCTTCGAGCGACAGCCGCGATTCCGATTCTGACAACGATAAGAAGTCAGTTTGCTTTTTAAATAAAATATTCTGTTATTTTTGTTTGAGCAGTTACGCTGATTGTTTAATGTTATTTATTTCAGATCGGTGGCTAGTGCCAAAGCAAAACCGAAGAAACCGGTCTACATCAATACCAAGGAAGATCTGAACAAAATTCGATTGTCCCGTCACAAGATGGAGAGATTTGTTCATTTGCCTTTCTTCGACCGAGTGGTTCAGGGTTGCTTTGTCAGGATCGGAATCGGCAATAATAACGGTAAACCTGTCTATAGAGTAGCTGAGATAAGTGGCGTGTGCGAAACAGGAAAAATTTATCAGTTGGGCGGCACGAGGACGAATAAGGGACTAAAGTTGCGTCATGGTGCGCAGGAACGTGTGTTCAGATTGGAGTTTGTTTCGAATCAGGAATTCACGGATTCGGAATTCTTTAAGTGGAAAGAAACGTGCGCGCTACAAGGAATATCGATGCCCACGTTCGACGAGGTAGATCAGAAATTGAAAGATATCAAAGAAGCGTTGGTGTACGAGTTCAAGGAGGAAGATATAGAGAAGATAGTACGCGAGAAAGAGAGATTTAAACAAGCTCCGTACAATTACGCGATGAAGAAAGCTCAGCTTATGAGAGAACGGGACGCGGCTAATTGCAGAGGGGACGACGAAACCGCTAGTCGTCTGAATCAGGAACTGAGCGAGCTCGAGGAACGTGCATCGGAATTGGATAAGATGCGCACCGCGACGATATCCAGTATATCCTATATAAACGATCGCAACAGAAAGAAAAATGTGGAAGAAGCTGAGAAGGCTATAATGGTAAAATATTCAACATGTACACGTGTTGTGTTTTTTTTTGCACGTTTTATGACATAACGTCTATAAAACTGTAATGTATTTTGATTGTTGCAACAGGAGGAATTGAAGGCTAACAAAGGCAAGAAAATCGACGATCCGTTCACCAGACGAAGCACCAAACCGAGAATGGTGTACAAGCCGGAAGATGAATCAGATACCGTCACAATGGTTTTGGTGAATGATAAGGTGAGTCCTCATCCGACCGGGGATTCGGTATCGACTGCCAATGACAAGGAGAACGGACAGGACTCCAAGAAGAAGCAAAGCACGGAGGATCTGTTCAACGCGCATGATTTCGACATAACAATCGATTTGGAAGTTCCTATATCAAGTAAGCGGTGTTTCGCAATTTTTTTTTAAGAAACGTGCGCGAGAATTGTGCAAATAAAACAAAACAATAATAATAATTTTGTTTCTAGACAATCCGGTCAGTGTCTTACCCAAGCCCATCAACAACATCAAGGACACGGGGCCTCGTCGATCGTTGAATCTAGAAGACTATAAAAAGAAACGCGGTCTTATCTAACATTTCATACGTCTCACGCATCATGTTAAGAGCATGATAAAATTTTTAAGTAACTAAGGATATCTTGTAAACACACATTCGCAAAGATATCTAATCGATCGAAAAAATTCATTTATCGAATCTTCTTCTGAGTAAATATCGAGAAAAAGGAAGAGATATGTTCTATATATGTAATTTATTGACTGAGGACAAAGTAGATTATTTATACCATTAGTACCGTTATACATTATATTATTATTATTGCTGACTCCATCTATTTAATACGTTGAGTGTGGTTGGTGGTGATTTGCTGAGTTTAGGCGCAAAGTATCTAGCAGACATTTGTATATATTGTGTGATTATGTATAATAAAGGAAAATTACTAACGAAACGCAAAAAGTCATCGATGTTCAATGGTGTTTAGAATCTTACAAATTCGCATCGAGCTATATATATGTATATATGTATATATATATATATATGTGTGTGTGTATATATATATACATATATATATATATATAATCCAATAAGCAACGATATAAAAGATATATGACGTAAGAGCTTAGGCAGCTCTTACATCTACTAGCAAGCTCTGTTTTATTGATGACGCTCAACGTATTAATGATGATGGTTCTGAGATAATGTGGTTCCTATTATGCGATTCGAGACATCACGACGTATCATGACGGGCAAACATTTTTTATTGAGATTGTAATCGACGCTTGCGCAACTGTTGTTCGACGATATGATGATATTTAAAACAATTAATTGAGATTTGTTTCTCGAAACACAGACATGTGCTCTGTCTTTTCCAGCGCAGCACGCCGGTAGGTCGTAACTTGAATGACGAGTAAGAGAAGAAAAGGAAGTATTTGTACACAATGAAGCTATTTTGGCTAATGAAGAGAAAACTGACTTAAAAATCGTGTGTTCTCATAAGAAGTAATTATTTATTGTGAGAAAGTATATACGTTTGTGAAATTTCTGTCCAAGTATATATTTTATTTTATTTTTTTTATTGAAATTTTAGGAACACTGTTGCATCAACGTTACGTTATGTATTAGAGGCAGTTGGTAGCAGAAGTATTTCACAATCAGTATATATATATATATATATATATATATCAGTATATATATGTATATATATATAGTTTTCTCATTTAATTGAATGCAATTAAACTAAGGTAACTGTACATAATTACGCGCCGCTTTTTTTATACACACGTAATATCGTCCTGAAACATCACAATACGACGTAATTGCAAAGCCTGCGGCACAAGATGCTTCTTTTCGAATCGACGCAGTTTGAAGATAGATAGAAAAATATTGTCAAATTGTTCTTGCGGTGCGAATCACAGCGCGAAAGACAACGTCGAGTCCCGCAGGCTCGAGGATGGCACGTGTACATCACGACAGAATACGCGATACTTCGTGACATTTGTAATATTTTATTCTCACAAATTGTTGCGTGTTATAGATAGATTTTTTTACATATCTTTTTTGTTACAAAACATTTTGTGTAGGAACGCACCGTTTAGAGGAATGCTGTAGTTGAACACATAGAAGTGTACGATTTTTTTTATTATTTAACCATCTATGATTTTTTTTACCATCTATATTGTCTTGTCCATCGAAGGAAGTTTTTTAAACAAATCAAAGAGAGAAAAACGCGAATGGTCCCGCACGTGTATCGTACTTACGACACAAAAATCCATGTATTTGTATATAATATATATGAATATTTATCGAGGGATAAGAGAAACATATGCTAATCGTTAAAATCAATATCGATATATATGCGATTTTTATAATACTCAGAGAGATGACGTATACATAAATATTATAATATAACCATGTCTACATACATGCTTGTGTGCTATACTAAAGGATTTCCAAATTAGCGATAATTATTTTAATTATGTAAAATTGGTTTTTATTGTCGCAATATTTCTTCTCGTTATGTAATCGCGAAGTTGCATATACAAAAACAAAAAAAAAAAAAACTTATGTATATACGTGTATTCACATTTGTCGTATTTACCCTGTGTACTTTATAAGTAAACATCTTATTGGACTTTCGTGTAGAAATATATTGTTATATTTACTACAAAAAAATTCTCGTAGGATATTTTTTTGTTTTTAATATCGTTCAGTTATAGTTTTACTTGCGTGTGTGTGACGTTTTTTTTTTTTAATTCTATAAATTAAATGTAAAGTCAAAAATTTTAATACGGAAAAATCTTGAAAAAGGATTGTAAATTGTGTGTTCAATTGTGTATCTATATATGTGTGTGTCAAAAATTGTTTTCTGCGTTATCGGCCGAGAGAGATTTAATTGAATACATACAGTCGCGTCAATTTAAATGTTTCGCGAGAACTTCGCCGCGCAGTCGCGACGCATATGCGCCCTAGTAGAGCGCACGCCGCTGCCCATATAAGGTAATTTCCCTACGTCCCTGGCGGCGATTGGATCGCGCGACCGGTATATGTCGCGTGTCAATGACTAATTCGAAACGCGCGTATATTGTTCCGCGAATCGATTATCGCGCGCATACGACGGAGAATGGATAAAATTCTCGATAACGATTGTTCGCCCCATTTATCGCGCGACTCGCGCGTAATTTTTAATTAATAATATCGTAACGTGTCGTACGTTAAAAAAAAAAAAAAAAAAAAAGAAAGACCTGTATATTTTCATACTTGTACACGCTGCGTCGCGTGTAATCAGAAACGCTCGTGTTACACGATGCGTGCACTTCGCACGCATCCGTGCTCGAATTATATCGAAGATTCGCGAGTCTCGCGCGAGATTTTTCAGAGTCGCGCGCGGCAACGGTTCTCCTCGCGGGTTCTCCGTGCCGTCGGCGATGCGAATTTTTGGCGTGTGGCGAGTGCGGGTAGCCGGGGCGAGCCAATCGGCGCGGCCGGTCGCGGCGGCGCTGCGCGCGCAGGCGTAGGGATACAGTGTTCGTTCTGTTGAGCCGGCTGTTCTCGCGAGAGAGGAGCCTCCCTTCCCGTTAGCCTGTGTGAGAGCCAACGCGCGACCCCTTCGACTGGAGACATCGCGCCGCTATCCAGTTCAACCACGATACTCCGGAAAAGTGTCGGTTAAAGTGCTCATTCACGTGACTATATCCACCGGCTACGCGGGTTCCTACGGAAAATGGTAAATATCCTGACGGGTGCACCTTCTCCGTCACACACTATCTCTCTCTTTCTCATACTCTCCTATCTTTCTCACTCTCTCTCTTTCTCTCATCTGCTGTATACGTTAATCGGCCGGAGAGAGGCCGTCCATAAACGTTGACGGCGATGCGTCTGCGACGTTCGTGGCGACGGGCGAGGCCGCCCGGCATACGACGACTTTTTGTGGTTATGGCCGCAGCAGACGCGCCGGTCGCCATTTCTGCTTCAAAGCCCTAGGCTCACGCGAGAGATATACACCTCGCAGAAATTCCAAGTTTTTTCGTTTCGCCGTCATCAATTTCGGTCGCGTTGCGACAGGGAGGGGGATTTGTTCCTGTCGCTTTTCTCATTTCCCCTGGGCCAGCGGCTCAATTCTCGCGACGATACTCACGGGACTCGGCTTCCAGGAAGTGAATGATTCATTTCTGTTTCGATGAGGCGACAGAGAGCCAACCGATCGGCAACGGCAGAGAGAATCTCGCGCTCGTCACCGACGTATTGCGATTACTCTCTTTCTCTCTCTCTCTCTCTTGCTTTCTTGCTCTTCTTTCACATTCTTGTCTCTCTCTCTCTCTCCCTCTCTTTCTCTCTCTCTTTCTCGCTCTTTTTTCTGTTTCTCTGTCTGTCTCTCCCCCCTTCTTTCTCCCTTTCTCCCTCCCGCCCTTCCCATCGCTCCCCCTATCACTATCTCTTTCTCTCTCTCTCTCTTTCTCTTCGTATCTTTCTCTCTTCTTTTATACTCGCCTTTCCGAGCACCGCGCATTCAATAGCATAACCTGTGCAATTTCAACAAATTCGATTTTTGTTTTTTTTTTTTGACATTCACCGATTTTCAGCCAGCGTTATGTTTGCGCGTCACACGCTAAATCGCGTAATTTCCATTATCGTATTACGACGATCGCTCTTCTGTTAAAGTAAAATCGAAAAGATTTTGAACTTGGATTTTCAAAAATATATGGTCGCGGTCTCTCTGTTTCGAAGATCACCGGCGACAACGCGCGACATAAAAGGTAACAGCTCGCCGCGTGAGGAAACGCCGATGGCTCGATTCGTTATCGTGACCCATCCGTTGTTAATGATGCGTTTACATGCGAGACACAGATATAAATAGGTATTCGAAGCCAGAAGTATAAATTTACTTTCTTTGTCCTAACTCTCTCCGGGAGTTTTCATTGAGGAGATATTTATTGCCCGCACGCGACGTGTCTGTCAAACTCGAGTTACAAGAAAGTGGTGTATGTCGTATTTGTATTTTCGTTTAAAACGCACGTTCGCGGACGATCCTTTGATCTCGCGGATAAATTTAAATTTCCGTTTTTTTTTTTTTCGGACAGTTCTAATAACTAAAATGAGATATTTCAAATCAATTCGAAAATTCACGAGATATTTGAGTTCTTGAATTTTCCGAAAAAAATTGTGCGAGTTTCGCGAAAGATGATTTTCCTTCAAAAAATTGCGGAAAAACAAAAATCGAACGTCACATTTTCTCTCGTCCCGCCGAAAGAAATCGTCACGTATTTATTTCGGTCGGCGCTTCGAGTCGCGTTGCCTGGACTATTTCTATAACGAATCCACGCTCGTTTCTTGAGATACATCGATAACGCTCGCCGCCGCGTTATCTCACGACGATTTTTCCGACGCGACGATTTAACAGAACAAAAAAACTGCGATAACATGAAATAAACCACTTTTCAGATTTTATTGCCGAAGGATTTGTTTTCTCGTGTCGCACGTTACACCTGCTGCACATTCGAAGGTAGCGGGATACCACCACACATTCGTACACGCAAAAGAGAGAAGCAAAACATTCGACAGGAACGACAAGAACAAACGTGTCGTGATTGTTACTACTAGGAAGAGTCGTTTATCGCAAGGTCGCGAACACACATGAGTCAGACGTGTCTCTAGTTTACGCCGCGAGATGTAACGAGTCTTTGTATTAACAGCCAGTGATGCTCACTTTGTTTTTTTTTTTCTTTTTTTTTTTTTTTTTATCAAAACCACTTGCGACTCGGTATAGATAAAACCGTGACTCGAATCGAAGAGAGTTCGCTTCGCGTGTCGTCGCTCTTTTTCTCATCCGCAAAGAGAAGTTCGCGGACGTAAAAATTATGTAAAAATTATCACTAGACGTTTGGACAATTTGTCATCGCGCGAAGTAACGTGTAAATATAATTATATTGAGCAGTCTTTCTTTTCAATGTCACAGATAAAACATGAGTCACTCATGTGATGCTTCTTCTACCTGAAATCTTCGTGGTTTTAATACGCTGACAAATGTTAGATAACTAGACGATAATATCAATTTCTTTGTACACGCAAGTACGTAGGACTTGGTGTCGAATTTGAAGAAGAAAGATGGAATTTTTTGTTCCGGAGATTTTGAAGATGTAAAAAGTTTTATAAATATTTTAATTGAGTTTTTTGTTCACATGTGAAATATCTCGGCGACAAGAGAGAGAGAGAGAGAGTGCGGTTGACTTTGACCCGCTAATTCTCTCTCGTTCTCGGCGCATCTCTTCAAGAATGACAGTGAACTAGAGAGGAAGAGCAATGCACGGCCGAAACGGCACGCCGCGGTGTAGCCGGAGAGAGAGGGAAAAATTCAATGAACTTGTAAGGAGGTCGGTTATTTTCTTGCGGACCTAACGACTCTTGAAGGTCACACAATACAACGCTTTTACGTTCCGCGAACACACGCACATGGTGTGTGTGCTGTGCGGTGTGACTGCGATTTTAATTAAAATCTCTCCCTCTCTCGCCGTCTCTAATGATCGTTCTCGGAAAGTTCGTCGCGACGCTCTCCTCCGAAGCGCATCGGTGCGTGTCGTTCCTCGCGATCGAATCACGTCGATGAATCGAAGAGAAAGTCTCAACACGCGCAAAATTCGCTAATTGCTACAAGTTGATTAAAATTTAATTTCAACGTTTTATTTATTTTATTTGATAATTTTTTTCCGCTGCTCCCTTTTGCGAGAGCTCTCTCTCTCTCTCTCTCGCACACATGTGTCTACTTTTATTATAGCGCACAATTCTTCTACACGCTTTCATTTCGCGTTTAGAAAGTGGAACAAAGAAAAAAAAAGAGCAAATTTATTGTTCGAAACGACGGGGACGAAGTTAGGCCAGCTCGTGATGAATCATCTTCCGTTTGACTTTCTGCACGACTGGTACGTTCGAGGGGGAGAGTACGCATGCCGTGTAGAGAGAAGACAGAAAACCCTCCTTTCCCCGGACACCCTCTTTAAAAAGCGTTCGCCGCGGTCTCGTACGTAATATCGACCCAGAAGTGTTACATCCTCTGCATTCACTGACCGCTAAGTGTCGCCGTTTCTCACAGAATCCCCTCTTTTATATCCCAATTTACCGCCCGTTGCAGCTCCACGATCAAACGAGCTGTGTGAATACATTTAGCATTGATATCAAATTCGAACGGAGATACACACACACACACGCACGCACAAAATCATACCGTGTCCAACATTAAGTTATTATTTCACGAATTTTCTGTGATGCGGAGAGAAAGAGAAAGAGACGAAGAACAGCCAAAAGTTTGTAGCACGCGGCACGTGCCCAAGAGCTAGGGGATAACTTTAGAAGTGGATCGTCGGATCTCTCTTTTAGCATCGAGATTCGCGCGTGGGAAGAATTTATTTTCGGGTAAGCCGTGCGCGTTTCCCTCTTACGTATTTTGCCCGCGAAACAAGCTTAAAGATCTCTCGGCTGACACCCGATGTGTGCAACCGCCGGATCCCGATGTATCGTTATCGACGAGATTGATATATCTCGCTAATGACCGCGTGCCAGTCAATCCGGCCCGCCCGTTAGCGCGGCGGTAATCAAGCGGTTTCGTTTTACTGAAAGGCGTCGATAAAATAACCGGAAATAAACTCATGGTTTTGCACATTCATTACCGGTTTTTTTTTTTTTAGAGTAATAGAATATTCAAGTGAAATAAAATATTTATTGTGTAATCGCTCGTCTCCTTTTCTCTTTTCCGCTCAGACTAATGTGTATTTTGTTCGATATCGTTTTGTTTCTTTTGTTTTAGGCATCCGGAGTGACAGTCGCAGACGTATGCAAGACAACGTACGAGGAAATAAAGAAAGATAAAAAGCACCGCTATGTAATTTTCTACATCAAAGACGAGAGACAGATAGACGTCGAAGTCATCGGACCTCGCGACGCAGCTTATGACGCCTTCCTCGAAGATTTGCAGAAAGGTGGTGCCGGGGAATGCCGTTACGGTCTCTTCGATTTTGAATACACTCATCAGTGTCAGGGTACATCCGAGGTAAATTTATTTTCCGTAGCAGTTTTGCGAGATAGCGTAAAATAGTACACGCAAAACAAAATTTATATTATTTATATTTGTATATTCTATCAGGCTTCCAAGAAACAAAAGTTGTTTTTGATGTCGTGGTGTCCCGACACGGCTAAAGTCAAGAAGAAGATGTTGTACTCGAGTTCTTTCGACGCTCTGAAAAAATCGCTGGTTGGTGTGCAAAAGTACATACAAGCAACGGATCTGTCGGAGGCCTCCGAGGAGGCTGTCGAGGAGAAACTTCGAGCCACCGACAGAAATTAGGATTATTCCAGCGAATCCCCAAATTACTACTACAAAATATGAAAAAAAAAAAAAA
>NW_018020721.1:374142-383259 GCF_002006095.1 Pseudomyrmex gracilis
AATGCTCTATAATAATGTCGTTGCATTGAGGATTCACAGGTTTTTACATACATTTTTCACTTTTAAACGAGACCGATTTATCAAATATTTTGCGCTACATATGTTAGTCATCAGAAGAGCATAAGCATTATTAAATAAAAGTGAACAAGAATGAAAAAAAAACAAAAAAAAAAACACGCAGAACGGATAAAAACAGCGACGGGCAAATATCCCTTTTCATACCGCGAACGTTGTGTGTGAATGTCTGATATAATATTATATAATATTATATACTAATTATATATAATAAGAGATAATTGTATAAGAATACAAAACAGTTTACAACCAGTCAAAGCAGGAAGAATGGAATTATTATTATTATTATTATTATTAATATTATTATTATTATTATTATTATTACACTTTTCTTACAGGCTGTAAAAAATTTACATTTAAATTAAATTTATCTAATTATGATCTCCTTACTATGTCCTGTATCAGTAAAGCCTGTATTATATTCCCGATATTAGCACATTTCATGAATCATTTCGCATGAACCAAGACCCGAGCGACTGCACTCAGGTGTGGTAAAATAAATAAAAATAAAATAAAAAAAAAAAAATTTATAAATTACGAAAGACAAAACGATTATTTCGATAACACACTTTTTTTCACAACCATTATTTCGATAGGAGACGTAATTGAAAGTTTTTCAATTATGTCGACAAAATTGCTTGTCGTCGTTTTTTTTTCATTCATAAAAATTACAACAACACGGATTCCGTTTAATTTATATTCTTTTCTTATCTCTTGTACAACATATTGCTTAAAATCTGTTACCGAATGTCTTGTAATTGAAACTGTAAACACAAACCAGTGTACTCAGCATCGACAACATCAAAACGTCTGCTCGACACGTTGACTCGTTCGCGCCCGATGCCAAGGGATATTGCTGCGACATGGATACCGCGATAACTGCAGAGAAACAACCATATATTCAATTTTATCGGTAATAATATATAAATTTTTTATTTTTAATGTATAATTTTTTTCGCGAGTAGTGAAATATAAGCGAAATTTTTGATTTAAAATGTCCAACCTGCTACGTTGTTCTGTTCCTGATCGACGTCCGTCTCGAGATTTTCACCGGAATCGAGAGCTGCAAAGTAAGAATAAATAATTACACGTCGAGAACTTCCGGAAGAAGATAATATACATGTGACAATAAGTAAAATTTGGTTTTTATCACCTGGAGCTCCGTCTGTGTGAAAGCGCAATATTTCCGAGGGATAGCCCCACCCGTAACGATTTCTGGACAGAACGACCGCCTCGTAGTGGGTCGCCGGATTCAGGCCTGTCAGATTGAAGGATCGGACGTGCACAGGACTTCTGGCGTCGCTGCCGCTGGGTATGTATAATTTGTGCCAGTCGCCACTGCCACCTTTCTACGATATACACAAGGATATACGCATATAACACCTAGGTGTTCTAAAATCAGTCTCTTTTTTTTTTCCCAAGATCAAAGAAGCGTAAATGTGTAAACAAGCGTGCGTAGACAAACTTTTATATCGATGCGAGTTATAGATATTTTATGAACCATCCTAGTATCGTTACGCAATAAAAATTCTAATAATACAATACAGCCACGCTGTTTTTCGTAATTGTCTTCGAATTCGATTGATGTATCGCGTGCCCCGCCGCCATCAAAGTCGTAACGCGAATATTGCACGAATACGAATCTTACCATCTTGAGAGAATCTCATTTCTCAGAGAAAGAGAGACGCAAAAGATGAGAATGTCGATTTATTTTTATTGTATCCATTTCGTCGAGATTTCGCACACGAGGATTTTCTATTGTTGTCGATAACCCCCGGCCTATTTCGATAAGAAAGAGACCCTTCTTCTCTCACCCTGTATTTGCGAAACCAGAATTGGTACTCGATGATGGGACTGTAACTATCGACTTCCCAGATGAAGTAGTACGACGTGGCGGACGAGTTACGCGATTCCTTCTTGAACACAGCCGGATTCGCGATCCCGGACACCTCGACGCTCTTCTCGGTGACGCCCATTGTGTTCGATGCTCTGCAGACGTAAGAACCGTAATTCGTCGGTTTCACGTCTCTCAACAGCAGAGTGTGATCATCCCCCTTTCTGTGTTTCCTCGCGTTAATTTTCACCGTCTCGTTTTTGAAGTACCACTCTACCTGAAAAGATTTTTGTTGCGCAATAATTTGACATCGCGCGTTAAAAACGACGCGAATTGTAACGCGCGCGTTGAGAAAATTTAACGACTTATCCGCATCAATTCTCGTAATATAAAGCGCTCTGAGAGGAAATATTATATCGGGCGACGTTAAATTCTCCGCGAAGATTTACCGAGCGCCGCAATGAACGCGGTAATTTTCCTTCGCTCTTTTTCTTTTGCACGAGAAAAAAAAAAAAAAAACAGGTATCGTAAGTCACGTTCTCCGCGAATCGATTTGTCACGTGCGACTGGCTTTAGGGGGATCACGGGTGAGAAATTGCTTGACAGATAGGAAGGGCGATTTCATTTAGTTACCAAGCGTGAAGAACTCGTTGAGATCTAAAAAAACGATTCTTATACGCCAGAAAAATATTTTTGTCTTCTTGTAGTTGTTGAAATCTCGTTTTTTCTTCATATATGTGCGCGCGCGTGGGTATGCGTAGTGTTGTGTCGCGCGTTATATAAAATGCCCCGATGCTCGTTTTTAGAGCGCGCAAACGTAAATTGATTTTCTTCAACAATATGCGCGCAATTTGTTTCAAAAGAGAGAGTCCCTTTTTTTTATCTTTCAAAGTATCTATACTTATTCCGCGTCGATTTTAGGGGTCAATGAGGGTGCCGAGATTACTCGACCGAGACGAGTAATCATGCGAATGCAATTCCTCCTTTGAGAATTGCTGCAATTGGCCGTGCACCGGAGAAGTAAAACGGCTATTTTATATTCTCGTAGAGTTTTAAGAATCGCGGCTTAAAAAAAAAATAAAATAAAAAAATAAACTACATAAAGCGCCAGCATGCGCTTTGTGTAATCGCGGTCGACCACGAACTTGGCAACGTAAAGACTGTGTGTCGCCGCTAAGTAATTAAAAGTTTAATTTTTGGTCGCGCGACTCGCGTGCACGCGCGCATTTCTTCGTCGCGTTAATTATTGTTCCAACTGCACAATTAACGGCGCGGAAAAGGGTCGGTCTCACCTCCGCCTCGGGCCAGGCGGTCACAGTGCAAGTCAATTGTACCGGCACCTCCGGATGGGCGTGCACCCACGGCTTCCTCACGTAGATCTCCGGCTTGTCTGTTAATATTTTTCACATCAAGTTATTGTAACAGAATTATTGTTGCAAAAAAAGCTTACACACACACACACACACACACAAACGCAAACAGAATTAACATTTCAAAATTTATATACATCCCGCGATTTGTTCAAAATTTTAGGATTTTTATTCGAGTCACGTACGCGTCTTATTTGCAAGGTCTGGAACTATTTTCGCAATGCGCATAACTTGTTTTGATATCGCGACAGTAAATTGTGTACCACAAGAGTTGATTAACATCTGCAAAGGACTTGACTAGCAAATGCACGATGAACATAATGGATTCACTCGTGCATTTGATTGGAATACTAAAGAGACCAATCTGCGGAGCAATTTCGTAACTTAATTATGTCACTACGTAGCGAATAGTAGGTTGAAACACGGTTTACATGACCAGCAGAGGCGGTCATAATTAAAGTCGATTTAATTGCAAGTGCGATACAATCTTCGCGATTCGCGTTGAGTTCTTGTGATTTTGATAAGAAAAAGAGTAACTCTGTGACCACGCGAAAAATTTAATCTACGTAATGAAAATAGAATAGGATAGAGCTCGAACTACACACATCGACTTACATCTGATACGCAAATCTATATGCGCCTCGGCAGGATCACCGACTTTATTAGAGGCGACGCAAGTGTACCTGCCGGCAAGATGTCGATCGTCAGCATGAAGTCTCAATTGCGGTCTATTCTCCAATAACGGGAGTTCTTTGTCCTGTGAAGAAGACGCATTGCGCTTTGATTTCCGCAAAACATACGATCCACTTCAATTTAATTGACTTTATCATTCGCTTCCGCTGCACAAGCTCTATCTCTCGCTTTTCATACTCATCGCTTTTTCGCGCAAATTGCGCAAAATATATTAACGACACGAGCAAACGTCACGAATATGTCCATCACCTTGGTCCTCCAGCTTATAATAGGATCCGGTACACCTTTCACCAGGCATTGCATCTCGACCTGCTCTCCCAAATTGACCTCTAATTCACCGGACGCCGGCACAGTCTCCACCGACGGCGGATCTAAGTACAGAACAACATAAAAAAAAGGACAACAAATAACGAAGAACCACTTGTGTGTTTTTTTTAAACATTGATCGTCACACGTTTCTTATGTACACATTGAAACGGTTTCTGAAACAGACGTGGGATTTCGAAAGCTAAACGTTAAACGGCGAAGCGAGTCCGTGTAAGATAAGCACTGGCAGAAATGAGATAGACGTCCGGTTGAATTCTCGAATCCTTTTCAGCGCGCGCCGAGGAACTTCGCATAGAGAGACGGATTTCCCATTGGGAAACGCCATCCCTATAGAGAGAGAGAGAGAGACGCTTATCTCTCGGCGCGCACAACGCGGTCTATAGCCAACGTAATACTCTGTACTCACACATCACTTCGATCTCGTGTACTTGCGTAACGCTTCCCCAGGGAGGAGGTCGAGTCGCCTGGCATACATATTCGCCGCTGTCCTCCCGCTGCACGTGAAGGACCCGCAAACTCCCGTTGCTGTACAGGGTGATTCTTTCGGGTGACTGCACCCCCGGGTCTCCGCTATCGGCCAAGAGATTCGAGTCTCGCCACCACTCCACTTTGGTTTGCGCGCCTATACACGAGAGAAAGAGAGAGAGCAGTGAGAGAGAGAGAGAGAGAGAGAGGTTTTTCGGTTTTCGCGAGTCCATTTCGAGCCCGTTCCCATATGTCATCATTACGACGTTTGCACTCGACGCAAATAGGTACGTGTTACGGACATGTATTAACGAAGCTCGAAGTAAGCCGATTAGAATCTCGTCACGAGAAGAAGCTTTTCCTTTTTTTTCTTTTGCCATTTCTCTCTTTCTTGAGCAGATTGAACAATTTGCGCCGAGGAATAGAAATAATTAGACGGATGCGAACGGAACTGTCTTTTTTTTTTTTTTTTTGTCTTGATAAAGTGCAGAGTTTAAGCTTTTTCTAACGCGGGACTTATGGCTTGTGAAATTTATCCGCAACGCTCTCTCGGAGCGAGCAACGTGTTTTCCTTTGTGTCACTTTATCCTGAATTTTGCACGCTCACGTGGGTAGAAATAACGACGCATCAAAGAAACATCCCGTGTTGTTATCGAGAGTATTAAAATTGTAGCTCGGTTTCGGGGTAATGTATCGGACAAACGACAGTAATTTTTTTTCTCTTACACACAGCGTGTGGAAAAGCACACAGAAAAATGAGCAAGACCCATCGCGTTGATATCGCGCCAATATACGTACTCTGATTCTCCACGTAGCAGGGGAGCAAAACCGTGTCGTTCTCAAAAGTTTGCACTGTCGTCGGGTAGCTTTGAAAGTGACGATTTGTCTTGGCATGAGCCAAACCTGCAACAACACACAGATGTCAACAAATGTGATGCAATTAATTAATTCGCTGCTCAAGATTACGAGCACGCACCGAGCAGAAATTACCGAGAAAAAAAAAAAAATATGGCGATGTTATAAAAATGTATTTAGTTCGCGGCCGATTGTTATCTGAAGTACTTGTTTTTTTTTCTTTCTTTTTTTTTTTCTTTTGTTTAAGATTTTCTCTCGTAATTTACAATTGTGATTTGTGCAATTTATATATTTGTTAGAAACTTTCTCGCGATTTTTATCCTCGGTATCCGCATTGCAGAAAGCTTAGTGGTTTTTTTTTTTTTTTATGCTTTTTCTTTCCGAGCTTCTTTTATGCGAAATTCGACACAGATCTCCGCGCAATCTCGCACGCACGCGTGATTACGCGGAATTTTTATTTTCGCAATGCGCGGAGAGATTCGTTAATTTACGTGATCAATTATTATTATGACCGGTGACGTGCGCACGCGGAAGAACTTTCGTATATGACGTGTATAAGAAAAAAAAAAAAAAAAAAAAGAGGAAAAAAATGTGAAATTAACGAACTACTTAACGAACGCGATTTGTGTGTGACTTCGCACACGCACCGCTCGTCGAAGAGAAAAGAGACCCGGCGAGGTCGAAAGGGTAGAATTGATTGCCGAAGTCGCGTGCGCCGCGGCACACGAGTGATAAAGTTTTTTACGTACCACTTTTCCGCGGGGTCGCGGCGTGGTTTTTCCCTCTCAAAGAAATCGATCCGCACACATACGGAAATGCACGCTATATAAATTATGCCGCTTCGCGTAAAAGATATTTCAGTCGCGAATTTTATTATCCGCGCTGATTAGACCCAGAGAGAAACTGGGTTGCACAACTGTATTTTCCTTGTCTACCATTGTCCCAAATGAGTGAGAGAGCAACAACAAAGCGATGGGTGCGAATCATTTTTGTCTGATGGAAAACCGCGTATTTAAAAAATTTTTTTTTTTTTGCGAAGAGAAGTCTCCCGAGAAATTTATAATTTTTCTCGTGTTCAAAAATTCCATTATTTAACATATTTTTGCTTTTGTTGAAAAAAAAAAAACTCAGAAAACCCGCATTTGTGCGAAACGAGCAATTTTTTTTGTACCGCCATGCTGCGAGAAACGCGCAAAACATTCACACACACTCGCTCGATTTGATTAGATATATAGGTGTTTTTTTTTTGTATGTTACCGATTACAAAGAAATAAAGGATCCAAGCAAAAAGCGTCATTTCACAAAATTACACACGCGCCCAACCACGTGTCGAGATATGCCGTTCTTGCGGAGATTCGCGCCAAAAACTGATATCGCGCGAGATGAGAAAAAACGACGTTCTTTCTCTCGCGCGCGCGTGATTTCCTCGGTCTTTCACGAGGCACTGATCTCGCATCAAGATGTGATCCGTGCTCCCTACGATCTCTTACATACGCGTCAACACGCACACGCACATCATCGCTATTTAAGAGAGCAGTTGTTCATTGCATGACTCAGGGATACTCATGCCGCATTAAGAGCGGAGACCGAGCGTGTTCCCTTTGATTAATTATATTTATTTCATTTCTCTCTTGACGTTTCCTCGCACCCCAAGTAATTAATTATTTATGATATGAAAGTTATTAAAAAATTTTTAACGTAAATGTTATGTAAAATCATTGAAATCTCGTTACTTAAAGTAACTCAAGTCTAAAAGAATGAGAATTAGAAATACAATACACGTATCAGAAAGAGGGAAATACTCGCGAAATAAAAAAAACATTTAGGTGATCAATTTTCCCTCTCGATGTAAATCCGATTCTTTAAGGAAGCAATTCCACACGGACCGAGTTTTTCGTCTCTTGATCGAATGACGTAGCTCCGAGAAATGGAAATTTATACACACACCGGATTGAGAACCGTCGACTTTTATTGCAAAGTCGCTCTCTATAGGGGTTACAGGGTGCTGTCCACCCACGACAAACACCCAAAGGCATTCTTCTATAATTTGTTCAATTTACGCACGAACACGCACTGTGTATAGAGCCATTAGACCGTTAATCCAATAAGCGATTTACACGCGTCTCCTTCCTTGAAGGGAGATCGCGGCCTTCTTATACACGTGTTTATTTAGAAATACATGCGCGCGGCGAGGGGTCTCGGCGCTTGTTCGTACGCAAATCGAGAACAGTCAGATGCTCAATACGTAATAAAACCATGAATATTACAAAATTAGCTATTTTGCGGATCAGTCGGCCACTTCAGTTTCAATAACGTAGACAAAAGAAGGCGAAGACAAGAAAAGGGCTCGGTAGAATGAAGACGCTATTCAAAAAGAAAAGTAATCCTCCTCTCGAGTTGGCATCGTGCGTGTAGTAGTGAAAATCTATGTGAATGTACTTAATCCAAGTTCACGGAGAGAGAAAGGGAGAGAGAAGAAGAAGTTCTCTCTAAAACGGTTCTCAATTATCCGATGCATCCGTTGAAGTAGAAGCGAAGATTTCCTCTTAAATGGATTTTCGAGAAGGAATTCGCTGGAAAACAATCGAGCTGTCGACGAACGTTCTGTTTTTTACGAAATTTACGATAGAATAACACGAATAGCGCGAGTTAAAAAAAAAAAAAAAGTACGATGACCTCTGACACGAGGTTTAATCTTTCCGCCCCGCGCGAATGACACACAATCGTGCGTGTGTGTGTGTGTGTGTATGTGTTCACGTGTGTCGCGCGTCGGCTAAAAAGGTTCTCGCGTTAATTGCCGCTAATTCACCGAAGTTCCGACACATTCGTGCCTTCCTCATCGGCTGAATTGTGTGTGTTTACGGGTTAGGTTCTCTTTCGTAAAGAACACATCGTCACACCGACGAACGGAAGTGACAAAGAGAACAACCCGTCTCGCGATTACTGTTTTCTCCCGCTGAAAACAGCTCCGCTCTTCTCACGTTCATCATCCGTTTTATCTCGACGATTCGCTATCTTGTATTTTTTTTTGCACGACTGCGACGATATCGAAGTTTGTTGAGATCGCGCCAAGTGCGGAAGTAACTCTCGTGCAGAGAATCAGCTCCGCAGAGCAAGGCCGTATATGGTCAATGAGATAATTTGCGGCATGTAGCAGGAATGGTCGATAACCACCCCCCCCCTCCCCTCTCTCCACGTGTGTGTTCACTATTCTCTCAGGCGTAATTCGAACGCTCGCGTTCGATAATTAATACTAAATACCGTAATGCGTAATCCGCGATACTTTGATTTTCGGTTTGGCTTTTTTTTTCTCCGTTCGTGTCCTCTCGCGCGTCTTCTGTCTTTCCTTTTTTTTTTGGTTCCTGAAAAAATAATGACAAAAATAAACACGATACAACACAAATTTTTTTGTCTTCCTGAAGAAAACAAAAAAAAAAAAAAAAAAAAAAAAAAAAAAAAAAAATCAAGAAAAATACAATTTCGAAACAAAAATTTCAT
>NW_018020721.1:383335-394627 GCF_002006095.1 Pseudomyrmex gracilis
TTCTGTCTTTCCTTTTTTTTTTGGTTCCTGAAAAGGAAAGGACAACAATAAAAACCCTACACCCCCAATTTTCTTTTTTCCCTTTTAAAAAAAAAAAAAAAAAAAAAAAAAGCAACGACAAAAACATGTCAAGAAAAATACAATTTCGAAACAAAAATTTCATATTGTACTTATTCAAACAATGCGAATGTATCTTAAATAAAAAAAATGAATAAAAATCACAAATCGTGCGTGTAAACAGACGCACAGACGAGGTTTACACCCTCGTACGTGTTTGTGTTACGATCTTCTCGCGAGTTGTTTGGTGTGGGAGAAACGATAACATTTTTGATACTTGACGGCGGCGTCGGAAATGATAACATTGGATACTTGATGCCGAGGGCTGCTGCTCCTCCCGCCTCCGAATCCCGATAATGAAGTCGACTTGGAATGTCCGCGAAAAACGTCGGTGCAAAAAAAAAAACGATCTTCGAAAATCATGTCATCGGGAATTCTCTCTGATGACATTTTCCGATTCATTTCTCGCGATAACGAGAAATGGGAATTGCCATGTGCGTTAATGACTTACGTACGGACGCGCGCTGATAGAGATACGAATTCTCTCGACTGAGGAGAATTAAGATAACCGAGCGAAGACACGAGCGCGTCAGACCGAATATCTTCTCATCCTGTTTGCGCTCTTCTCTCCCTTCGCGCGCGCGAACAAGCGAACCGACATGTGTAATGTAACGTTCGTGAAATCGTATACATATGCGCTATATTGTGTATGCAGTGTCATTGCGGGAGCAAAACAGGAACATAATGGAGACTTCGCTGATGGTTATGTAAATTTGTAAACCGATACACGTAGTATTTTTGAGAGAAATATATATGATAATAACGATTTTGAATGTGTACGTGTGCGCGCGCGCGCTTGACATCTCCCGGGAGAGCGTTTTTCCCTGAAAATTTTGTTTGATTAAATCCGTTTCAATTTATTATTTGCACGCGTCAATCTGTCAAGGTTATTATCGAGAAATTTCGCTATCGATTTTACCCCTCGAGTTTATTTAAAGGCTTTATTGCGCTTTTACGCGTGTGTGTGTGTGTGGGTTTCGCGATAAATATGAAAATCAAACGTGTCTGCGCTGCTCCACTCCCTCTCTCGGTGAGGATATATGTATGCGCGTACGTTAAAAGTCACAAGAGGATAATACCATACGCACGTGGGTTTCGTTAAGCGGAAAAAAGGTTGTCAAAAAAGCAAAAAAAAAAAAAAAAAATCGGCGAATCGGTCGCAATATGAATCGTGCGCGCACGATAAGCCGCTAAAACTCGTGGAAAACCAGAATTTACGAAACGTGTAATTTTTTTCGTGAGAACGCGCGGCTCTTTGTATAATCCGTTTACGAGTTCGATACGCCGCCGCGGAAACTAACGATTTCTCGACCAAGGGATGGGGGGGAAAAGGGGCGATCATTAAAAAGGCAGTTCAAAGTTGTCACGAACATGTACCCGTCTTGCGATAGGGTAGGATGGTTTAACGTGAGCACCGCTCTCTCACGGCAAGAGCTTTCTTAAGTGGCGCATCATTAAAGATGAAACTTAAGTAATAGTGAAAAATATCGTTATAAGACGCGGGATATCGTTGCAACAGATATAAAAAAGCAAGTAAACGTTTGTGCGTGCGAGTGTGCGCGCGTGTGTCATGCTTCGTAAATAAAAACAAATAAATATTTATTTGCCCTTATATATGTTTTTGCGCTTTAATATATTTGTTGCAATAATTTTGTTTGGGTCAAGTCTTGAAGGCTGCTGCCCTTTAAAAGCGCTCTCGTTTCGCGTTTCGAAATCCCGTATATTTAATATTGTGTTATTTTATTCTCTTCTACAAACGTCAGAAAGCGCCGCACATATGCCAAGTGCGCGACAAAGCCTCGTTGTGTTTCATCAAAGCGATTATATTCCAGATCTCCAAAGGGAAATCATCTGATATCCGATGCATTGTGTACGATACCCTCGTGGTCATTCGTTCCGTTCTTCTTATTCACATCGCTCCCGGATGATTCTTTTACGGGACACGTCTTGGAAAATTGAATCGCACGATGATCGCAGGATAAGCCATTGTCGGGAAGTAATTTGAGAGAACGTGGTTATCGATCGTACCGAGAAGCAGAAGCTACCGCGAATTACTAGTCGAGGTAGTCGGCAACAATATTCGAGAGAAAATTCAACTGATTCCGAGAAAGCTGACAATTTTTTAAAAAGAAATCTCGATCGTCGCGACGCGTCGCCGATCGGAAAGTAAATGAGAACCGAATAGCCGCGCATCTCCCACGGTCGTCCGACCGTTTCGCGACCATTACCGTTACGCACTCGTGGACGCTATTTATAGATAGACCACGGTCGTCCTTTGAGAACTGCTTCAATCGGTGACGGGCAAAACCCTCTAATCTCCGTGAAAACCTGTTTATCCGGTTTTCCCGCGGGACCGCCGGGCCTCAAACCGCGGACGTGTACATCAAGCGGATCACACGCGGTATCACGTTGTACACACACACACACACGCGCGCGCGCGCGCGATTTTGTATAAAGCGTCTTGGAAACTACGTTTTCAATTTTGTTTTTGTTCAAAAAACTTTGCGAGTCTTTAAAAATTCAAAGAAAATTAAAGTGTCGTTATTTAAAAGAGAGAAGAGCAGAGCTCGCAAAGGACGTAGCTCTAATGAGGATAGAAGGAAAGAGTAAGAGTTTGCCTAATGTGTCAACTAATGTCGTCGTATATACCTAAAGGCTATCAAGAAACGGAAAAATAAATGAGCAAATATTGACTCTCACTGAGTCATCACATCTCTTTTTTTTTCTCCCTCCCTCTCTCTCTCTCTCTCTCCCTCTGTTCCTGATCGAGAAAAATGAGAATTGTTCTATTTTTTTTTCTCCCAAAGCCTCTTTCTCTCTCGCACGCTAATTCGAGTCTATCGATTAAAATTTAAACTACGGCTTCGAATTGCGATCTAATGAAATATTCGGTGGAGACGGTCGGCGGCGGCGGCTACTGTCGGTTGGCGAGCGACGATCCGACCGTGCGGACATAACCACGCGTTTTGATTGTTATCAATTCGTATAATTGCACAATGCAAAGTGGGATGTACTTGTCACGTGCATACGCCCGGGATGACTTACCCGGGGCGGAAATGTGTACGTCGAATGCAACGCGCGTAGATGCGAGACTGATAGAGGCCGCAAATAGAATTGCAGCTCGGTTGTTATTACGTAAAGTCTGAATATTGCATGTAACACAAATTTGTTTGCGTAAAAATATTCGCGCACACGTATACACGCGCGTGGGCGCGCGCGCGCACACACACACACACACATGCACAAAGTTCAATGTCGGAATACGATGACGTCAATTAAGGCATCGAAATTGCGTTATGCCAATATATCAGTACCGACGTTACCTCAGGTCTACAAATTACATGCGTGATTCGCGCAAAGTGACTCGAGTTGTGTGTCGCAACATGTCGGTAGAACATATTGACAGAATGGAATTGTAACGTTTCTAGGATAGAAAAGTGAATATGTACGTGTGATACATATATATTATATCGAAACTAGAGCACACGCGCGCGCGCGTTTCTTTTATTCGACTCACGTTGTTTATGTTTTATATTGTTTCACAAATTCGGTATATTCGTGGATTTGCCGACGAAGTTAAAATATTTTATTAATTTTTTTTGCTCTACAAACAGTTGACCTTAGAACATTGTCCTATCTGCGGGGATCCACTCTGACACGTTTCGCGACAAAGAAAAATTAATTCCCTCTCGATAATAAAAGAAAAAGAACACATTGGCGAACTGCTGAACTCCTTTATACGGAGAAGGCGAGAATTTAATTGCGAGTCGAGATGGAGAACTCGAACGCATTGAAAAAACGTTAGATATTATACTTACAGCGACCCGTGGAGACAAACGGGGCGAATAAATAAAGAAAGTGAACAACGTTACTTTCGCAGGGCATTATTAAGAATAAAGGAAACTTCATTAGCTTTATAATTTCGCGAGAGCGCGTCTCTCGCGCGTGCACACGGAGTCGTGTGCGGAAGAGACGGGGCGGCAAGTAGTAGAAGGTAACGCCAAGTCAGGCATGCGCGCTCGGCTCAGGGTGGCGCGCGGCAGTGAAAGAGCTCGAGGGCGAAACCTACGAGTTTCAGTCTGTCGCGCGCGTGTGTTGTAACAGTACATGTGTATACATGTATATATTCCATCTCTCTCTCACTCTCTGCGCTCGCTGCAGCAGAGTAGAGTTCCCGATGCGTGGATTGCGGGCAATGATGATGCTGCGAGATAAGCGCACGCATACGCGTTAAATACAACACACGTGCACATATATAATCGGCCGAAATCGGGATACGAGCCGCGCGCGAATCGTCATCAAGCGAAAAGATTTATTTGGTGCGCACGAAGGGATGACGAAGACGTCGAGACGATCCGTCGCGCGATACCCGTCGCTCATCGCTCGCGCCTAAAAACCGAATTTCGGTTTTTCGAGATTTTTCTCTCACGCGAGACACTCCCACAGATCCTCGCAATATACGTGAGAATTATCTCGGACGGATTTGTCGCGACACAAAAAGTTTTTTTCGAGAGATGTAAAAAATACGAAATCGCGTGCGTGTGTGCGCGTGTGTGTGTGTGTGTGTGTATGCACATTTAACAATCGCGATTTACATACGATCGTGGTTTGCATACGGGAAATGTGAAATTCCACTTCGCGACGAATAACCGTCGCGCGAACAGGATCTTCCCGCGAGTTCTCGGGATTAGAGATTCAAATTTTGTGAAAACCCGCCGACGAGTTGATATGATATTCGTGGATATACTCAACGTCGCGAAAATACAATTACGTTTCGTATTCGAATTTAAATATATCGCGTGAATCCCGAGATAAGTAGAGACGAGAAGAAATGGGGCGCCGCGGCGTTACCGGTTCGGTGACGATGACGATGACGACGACGACGATGACGACGATGACGACGACGACGACGACGACGACGACGATGATGATGATGATGTCCGAAGAGAGATGACTGTATTACCATTGCCGAGCTATTGAGGAGGAGGAGCGATAAGCTTATTACCAGCCTGCTGAAGCGAGATTGATCTCGCGTAAAAATAGCTGGCGCACGCGGCAAAAAAAGGATCACGTGGCAGGAATGCGCGCAAAGTGCACTTTGCGACAACGGCGACTGTTATTACATCGACGCGCGATGCCGCGACTGTCAAGATCGCGTATGTTGTAATACGATCTACGGGGGGATGAGAGTCCCGACGACGACGACGACGGTGAGTCTTGCGTATCGCGTGCCTTCCGCCCCCCGCCTCTGCGGAAATGTTCGCGGGGATTGTCGTTGTATCGGGTGATGACGATTGTCGGCGAGCGAATTGTCCCAAACAAGATTAGATGATGACGGATTCCCCGACACCATCGACCAGCAAGCATCACGACGACAAATGCGACAAGCCCGAGAAATCGGACAAGAACGTGTTACTGGTAACCGAAGTGAATTATCTCAACTTCCCCTTCTCTCTCCCCTGCTCTAATCTCGACGATGAATAATTCCCGTTCACTTTAATGTGATTTTAATGCGATTCCTTCTCCGCGCGACCGGCTCGCGATATCTTCCGTCGCGTTGCCGCCGTCGCGTGCGAGATGCGAGTTTCGTCGCGACATTCAGCACGTTTTCGTTTTTTTTTTTTTTTTTTTTTAGTAATTTCTTCAGCAATTTTCCCGCCGCGATATGAGATATGTGCGCGAGAGATAATTGATACTAGAGATTGCGTTTGGATATAATAACGCGCAATTAAATTTTGTATAAAACCAATTAGCGGAGTTGAAATTCTCGGAGCGCGCGAGCGAGATTAATGCGATGGTTTTTAATTTTCACACAATGCTCTTTGTGGCTCACACCACCGAGACCGCGTTAATAATTTATGCACGCGCAATTGCTTCACAAATGATCAGCGATACTTGCAATATATATGTATTATTTATATTCACACACGCGCGCGTTGTGCCGTTCTCAATTATGTGATAATATTCTTGAAATTGCACGCGCGCGCGCACACACACACACACACACACACACACGATATGTGCATTAATCGACGAAGCTGATTTCGCGTTTTTTCAGCAAATACAGGAGATAAACAGCCAGGTGGCACAATTTCGAGATTTACTTATTAACATCGGACAGCCGCGCGACTCGCCGGAGTTGCGAGAGAAAATACGAAAGCTGCGTCGCAACTGTGTGGAAGCTTGCAAGAGCACCTCTCAATTAGTACTGCCACATGTACAGAGGTGAGTTTTGAATCGGGGAGGCAAATATCTCGCGGCAAGTTCTTCGCTCTTTACGGATGAGCGCATGAAGCGCGTGAATGTTAAATGAGCACTTGCGAAGATATCGCGTAAGACGGAGAAGTTCCGTCTAAATTTCGGTTTCAAGTTAGTTCGCGAGTACAAAAGCAGTGAGAGAGGAAGAGAGAGAGAGAGAAAATGAGGAGGAGGAGGAGAAAGAATTCTCTTCTCCGCGATTTCTTTCACAGCTCGCAGCGTTTTCTCGCACAATGCAGGTCAGAGTGGAATCATGGTCGTGGGAAAAGCGTCACGTGCCACGTATCCTCTTTTCCCCGTAGCGATAACTTTCCAATAACTTTCGTTTCTCGTAATTTGCCGGGAGCGTCACATTGTCCCTTTATCATCAATTTGCAATCGGTAGTTCCGTCGGTCTCGATTGCCGTCGCAATTACCGTTTTGACAGTTACATACATAACTCGCTATTGAAAATAGAGTAAAATGTATTTCTACCCGCGCGCGTGTATGTACAAATGACAAATTTATATAGTTATTTGACTATTGTTTGTTGTGTGATTACCGTCTATATATTTGCGTGTGTGTATTGCGACTCGCGCGTTTCTCGAGCGCTAAAGAGAAACGCGAGTTTGTTCCCCGTACAAATCACATTTGGAATCGTATACTGTACTTACGGAATAAAATATGCAAAGAAGTTCCGAGAAACCGCGTTTGGCCATTTTGAAAGCTTTGAAAATTGGCGGAGCTTCTCCCGCGCGAGCTTACGACGAATAGGCGAGCTCTGAACGGTCGGTCGGTCAGCTATTGTTGATCCCTAAAAAAAGAATGCGAACAAAATGTAGACATATTTTGCATAATCGATGCAGGGAGTTGCGTGTTTTGCAGCGATACGGCGCGCAGCACCAAGTGCTCGCGCCAACGTCTGTGTAAAACCATTACTCGAGCTCGTAATAATACACCCGTGCGTTGTACGTACGATTGAATTACGTACATATATTCACAGAAATAATCAATCGATTATAGATCTTCGGAGTGAAAAAACAATTAACCGTTGTTCCAACTTCCATCTCTCTAACAGATGTACTTGCAGAAATTAGAAAATTTTATTGTACAATTCAGAGAGAGAGAGAGAGAGAAAGAGAGAAAGAGAGTGAAATGACGTCCGCAAATTGAAACCAAACAAATGCAAGTGGTTTTTAGGTGATGCGATGACGGGGGATGACGGAAATGTGACTGACAATTAATTTACGAATAACAATTTACAAATTAGTCCGATGTGTGATCGATATATTGGATGTATTTTGTCGCGGCGAGTGCTATTAACATAATGAAGCAGAGGAAACGCGAACGTTAATCATATGGCAATGTTATTTCGACTCGGCAAGGGAGAGAGAGAGAGAGATCAGAGATAATGAGGAGAAGGGGGTGCAATATAATTATCGTTTAGCTCGTCGCGATAATTTAGTAAAACATTGTAGATTAAACAATGCGCTCCGGATGTTTACGTGCTGATATCTATTTGATGTGGTATTCAATTAAACTTATTGTTTGCAAAATCTCGTTACACGCGACTTCACATTCAAACGTCATAACAATGCGATTATTGTTCGTTTAGCAAGTAATCAGTGAAAAAGATAGATCCGCGCATACGAACATCTGTAATTATAGGTATATATGTTTGTGAAGTTCCGTGTTTCTTCCGTTTAGAGACAAAGAGATAGTATTATCATTATTATTATTACGCATACACGAGCGCACGGCATTTAAAGTTGATGAATCCCGCGGAGTCAAGGTTTGGATGTGGTTCTCGGAAAGAGAAACTCGTAAACTGGTAAATTTTAAATGACGGGAAACTAAATGCAATGTTGTGTGTTTATTTACATACCCGTGGTTATGGCCGACGACGAGGCGAAGTCCAAACTTTTGTGCGTTAAATAGTTCTGCTGATTAAATACGTGGAAATTAATTGTTCGATCCTAGTGAATGTGATGCGGTTGAGCAAATGTCTTGGTGTGCGTGCTCTCTTTTCCCGGGATTGTTGCGCTGTAAATAAAGAGACAGTTAATACAAAATATCCGCCCGCGCGCGCGCGCGCTGCATATTTGTGCGCTCGCTTTTTATTTCTCGCTCGAACATGAGAATGAAAAGATTCCTGAAGGAATGGACTCGTGAAACATTTAGATTTTCATTAAGGTGTGCAAAGCCCCGGAAGAAATTATTCAAAGTCAAACCGGTCGAGGATGAGAGATAAAAAGAGAAGGCGGAGATAGAAAAAAAAAAAAAAAAAAAAAAAAAAAAAAAANAANCAGTGACACGAGAGAGAAATGCTAACGTTTTTACACGAAAATCTTTTTCTATACCGCTCGGCTCGTTTTTTTTTTGCTTAAGTTTTTATATGGAGAACCAATTTGCGCGCGATCTTGCTGTTTCTCCCACGCCTTTTCGTTGCGCGACATAATAATTTGAACTTTGGTTTTTGTTCCACATTTTTTCCCCACATTTCCGTCACAGCCACGAGTGTAAAACAAAAAAAAAAAAAAAGACCTGTGCAAAGAGATGATGGAAAGATGTGAGATAAAAAAAATACTAACAAGAGTAAAGAGAGAAAAAAATCTGGCGGAATCTCTTGAAAAAATCATCATCTTCTTCTTCGGGTGGCGGCGCGACGACGAGGAGACGTTTGTAAGCAAAATAAGGTTGCGGAGATATTGGACGGAGGTCGGTTTGCCTTCGGTCACGCCAATCTATTTCGCGCGCTAATTGGAATCTCATTAACCGGAAGCCAATCGAAATGGTTCCTGTGTCGACGACTTTGCTCAATGCTCTCAACCGGTGTCGGTAATTGACGTAAAACGGATTAATCGGTGTATCTAATTCGTTTGCGGCTGTTTTTTTTTTTTTTTGTTTTTATTGGACGTCGTCGCCCGTCTCTCTCGTTGCCCGTAAGTTTCGCGTAATCGGATTACGCTTCGCGGCATTTCACAGAAGAGCCCTCGGGTATCGAAGAAATACACAGTTCGAGTAACGTATATTCACGTAATACTAATAATAATAACAATAATATCCGCTGAAGAGGAAGTAATTATCCCGTCCGAGATGGTTTTCGCTCGGTTCTGTATCTATTGTCCGAGATGGTAGATCTAGATAATAGCGCGCGTTATCTAGAGATGAGGAGTTTGCATTCCAAAGAGTCTAAATACCGCGTTCGTGAAAATTCTCACGTGTGTGTGTGTACGTGTTTGTAAATGCAAACACACACACAGCAAACGAGAAAAGAAATATTTCTCTTCTCATGGTGAACGCGATACAACACTTGAACACGTTTGCGAGGGATGCGCGCGCGTTAATGAGGTCGATACCGAGTGCGGGCATCAGTTTCCTCATTCGCGCGTAAATGACGATAATAATTAAATAAATACGTGACATTTTGTTGCAGCGCGATGGACGTTGGGATCCCGGTGGACAGCCCGAATCTGGTATTGTTGTTTTACGTGGCGCAACTCTTTTTGCGCGAACTGCATAAGAGTAAAAATCTCATACAAATCGTACCCATGGATATGTCCGGATATTACGGTAAGTCTTATACCAAACACGTTTCCGCTTGACGTTGTTACACAACAACGTTTTCAAAATTGCAACTTGTACATAATAATGAATCAATAATGAATATATTAACGCGCGCGGAAAACTTTACTGCGAAAAATCTGTGTGCAAGAGGGAATACATAAGTGCGTCGCGTCGAATGGGACGCGCGTTATCGGTTTGCCAGCAAAGCGCAACGATGTATCAGTTTCCGCGAACTAGACCAGATATAAACTGATTTGCGACGTTATTCCTCCCCACGGACTGTAGCTCTCAAATCTATCGCGTGTGTGTAGTTTATAGGCCACACTATAACATTCAATAAATCAGCATTTCTGACTATCCGCTCGCAAGTACCCTCTCTCAATTCCTGCAATTACGCCAGTTTTTGATCGAATACATAACGAGTGTTTCTCCGTTTCGCTTGAAATTCGAAAAACGGGACAAACAAAAAAAAAAGACGTTGACGAAATTGATTGACGCCTGTCTCGTGAGTCTACAAGTTTTTCTTTATCGCGTTACAGAGAGCCGCGCCGGTCCCTCGTATATTGGCAATGTGGTCTCGCAGATTCTCTTGTGCAAACAGATTAGGCCGGATTTCAACGAGGAAGAACTCTGCAGCATCCGAAAGGATTCCGAGGAGATCGGCCAGCTGATAGCGGAGCTGCAGGAATTTATGCCCCAATCCGAGGCTGACACGGGTATAATTCTTTCGTTCATGCGCCGCGCGAGATCACTGTCAACGATATAAATTCGTCCGCAAATGTGTCACGATTTTCCGAAACGTTTATTTAGCGGCCACTTTCTAACGGCAAAAAATTATTATTTTTTTTTCATAATTGTTTGAAGAAGATAAATATATTATTTTTTTTATCAGCATATTGTTTTTCTCAGAATTACGTGCGGGTTGTTGAGTTAGGATTAGCCAAAAAAAAAAGAAAAAAACTCCGACCTGATTTTGAATTTTTGCGGGATTTATAAAAGCGACAGCGGGAGAGAGAAAGGAAAGAATGAAATCAAAACAATTGAAATAAAAAAAAAAAAAAAAAAACATCCGTGAACTCGCTCTCCAAACGAGATCCATATAATGAGATGAGCCCGATTATAATATATAAACGTAAACCACACGAAAAGCGGTATTTGAGCGCGTCATTAATTAATGCGTGGACGGAAAATAGCGTCGTGTGTCAATGCGAGAAAGAGAGAGAGAGAGAGAGAGCACCGTCCGACCCTGGACTTTGACAATTCAGGTCAAGGACAATTCATTCTGCAAACTCCGTGTTTGTCCGACATCCTTACGTTTCTCCGGCCTAGTAAGGAAAGGCGCGAAATGCCAAAAGGCGAAAAAAAAAAAAA
>NW_018020721.1:395322-435971 GCF_002006095.1 Pseudomyrmex gracilis
AAAAAAAAAAAAAAAAAAAATTACTAGCAGGTGGAAAATGTGCGAGATGAGTGAGCTCGCGAATCTTTGCGAATCACAATCCCGCTGTCGCGCTGTTTAGAAAAGCGAGAGTTTGAAAAGCCTTTGTCGTCGGAAACACAAATGCCGAGAAGCGGCAAATTGCCTCACACCTCCTTGTGGCGCTCACATGCTTCTCTCGTGATCGGTCACATCCCCTCGCTCGCTCGTTCAGCAACAGAGCCGTGTCGGATTAATTCAGCGTTCGCTGCCTAATATTCTCTTTTTTCGCACACGGCGGGAAATTAATTCAATTCTTTCGCGACGCGAAAATCGAATAGAATTTTTATCGCTCGGCTCTGTCTCTCCGATGAGAAAAATTTTTCACGTTTGCATTCCAAATATCGCGTCCGCGTGTATAAAGAGCCCAGTCAAAAAGCAAGATTGATACGAACCGAGTATTATCTAAGCGGAACATGTCTGCATTCACTGTTTAGGATCGATGAGCGTGTCTACATCCTTTTCCTTTTATGTCAAATCCCGCGAGATTATCCTCACATACGGATAGCAATGAACATACGAAAGTTACTGTGTGGTGCGCGCTTTCAATCTCTCTCTCTCTCTTTCTCTCTCTCTCTCGCAGAATTTTATATTCCTGGTTGCGAGAGCGCGCGCGACGTTATCCGGAAAGATTCCCGATAGAGAGTATTACACTTTATAGCGCGCGATCGTGTCACACGGATAACGGAATTATATATCCCTACTTTTCAGCAGGATTTAAAGAGCCGATACCGTGACCTTTCTCTCTCTATTTTTTTGTCGCGCAGTTAGACCCCCGAAAAAAACGAATTTATTCGCGTATTTATTTATTCTGGTTTTTTGAAAAAAATTTTTTAAAACTTAAACAATTTTTTCAATCATTTGAGATTTTTTCATTTTTTATTTTAAACGAAGCGACACGCCCGTCTAATAAAATAACTCGACCTATGAGTTTACCTTTGTTTTTTTCTCTGTCCGATTTTTCCCGCAGAAAAGTCCATGGCGCTTCACAATCCCGGAAACAAAATCAGTCGAACCAACGGAAGTCGGAGGATGCACCGGTGGAGCAACAACGCAGACCAACAATCGTCCTATTTCCGCAGCGGCTTCAAATTTTTATGCTGCGCCGCCGGCACGAATTATGTTTAATTAATGTATTTCCAATTTCCGTTCTGTAATTTCTGCAAAAATATGCAATAATTTTAATTACATGAATAATTAATATCGATATTTTTAGATATGATACAAAAAAAAAAAAAAAAGTTTCTACTCTCATTCGTGGCGATACGTTACTAATTATTATCGTGTGAGTTTTTTCGACCGTGAGTTTTTAACAAAAGTGATTTTAAGAGAGACATGTCGAGGCCTAATCGAAGCCTAAACTTGTCCTATTTAGAAATATCTTTGAAACACAAAAGTTTGTTTTCTATAACTTACAACTGGTGACAATCAAAAAAATAGGAACTCAAAGAATGAACTTGACTCACTCCTGTTTTTTTTTTTTTTTTTTAAAGAAAATTCTTTTTTGTTTTCGCAAAGATTGACCGTTCTATTGAACTTTCGAGTTACGGAAAATCTAGTTCCACAAGGAAATCGCTTTTACTCAAATCTCTATCAAGACCGTTGCACCTATTCTACCTTAAAATTATATTCCGATGTAATTCAAAATCTCTCGTTATTAAATAAACATTAGCGTGTTACTTCTCTTGATTTACATCATTCGCATTTGCGAATTAACCGATCGAAGTGTTGTAGTTGACGATGATGAGGATTGTAATCAAAAACACTGGCACACAATAGTTCGAATAACCAAAATTAAACTTCTTCTGCGAGATCTAGAAAAATTTAATCATATATATATATATATATATATTTAAATACCATTATCAACATAGAGAGAAAAACGTCAATATAAATATAATAAGAAACGGTAGATGCACGTTGTGACAAGCAATTAAATTAAATTCTAGAGTATCTTGAACAATTGAGTGGACCAATTTCGATCTAATTTATTAAACGCGCGTTGTGCAAACGTGTTTTATATGCAATACGTGTGTGTATTTGTATGTAAAACAATTTCGGCACACACACACGCGCGTTCTCTATTTTTGTGTACATATATAAATGTATATGTATAGAGAAGATTGTACTCTATCTGCGAATTACGCGTTTACGCACACAATACGACGACTTCATACTTACACGAACGCATGTAAACCGAAAGACGGAAAAACTATGTATCTTGTTCTCTTTTGTTTTCCGATCGAGAGACACACATATATATTGCACGTAAGATATTATATATATATATAATATATACATATCAATTGTGATATTTTTGCGAGAAAAACAATGAATGATCCGATCGTCTCTTATCTCTTACGAAAACTTTATCGTCAACTTTCCGAAAATATGTATCCGAAAGGTCAATCTACGAATTATAGAAAAATTTTAGCGCAATTAGACATTATATATATACATATATATTTACAACTCTCGTATTACGTCGTATGTATATAGAAATAGTACACTCGAAGTTGACGACTTCTCAAGGAACAATAACGTTAAAAAAAAAAAAAACCGCATAGTATTCTTTTTTTTTTCAATAATTTTAGAATTCACGACAATTATACATCGCCGATTCGTCGTATCATAAGAAGGGGACCGAACTACATACCATTTGTTTATTTCCTCGCTCCGATGACAAAAAATCTATCTAGTGCGATCGTTAATTTAGCGAACAGTAGGATTTAGCGAAGAAAGTCAGACAAGTCACGAGAAATTTCTAAAAACGTACAACAAGTGACGAATTGAAATCAAAAAAAAAGATATGAGATATATATATATATGCTACACATAGTGTCTACCTACTGTTGATGAAATAAAAAAACTTCAATTTGTTCGAGAACAAATTAATCGCACGCGTTTTCGCAACCATTCTCTTCCAAATCCTTCGGCCAAATTGAATTGAAATAATCCTTTAACTTTCGTCCTGTGTGTGTACGCGCTGAAGTGAGCAAATTGGTCTCTTGCGAAAACCTTTTCGCTATTCGAGTTTGCGCTTGCGCAAACGCGGTTTGACAAACTGTGCAGGCCGGATTTGCAACAATCCGATCGCATTGGTCGATTCGCCGACTAGGTCATTGCGAACGCGGATCTATTTGTCATCGCCGTTTAATTGAAAACCGGCCCTCCGGGAATTGAAATGTCCCTAGAGAAGCTGCGGTGTTTTTCAATTGCGGCAATTATCACGGAATGTGGTAGCCTGTCAAGTAAGAAACTGGTCGACGACGCGTATGTATGCGCGTTGCAACGGGGGGGAGGGTAGAGAAATAATACATAAAGCGCGTCGAGGTGTGTCGCGCGTCCGCTTTCTTTCGCGTTTTACACACATATATAAAACGCCGTTCGTTTTTTTTACCAATACCGTGCCAAACCTGTTTCCGGTCGTTGTGTCGTCAACGACGACTGGCAGCGACTGGCTCTCGCGAACCGGAGCATGTCAAAGGCGCGCGTGACCGCGACGACGCCGCGACTCACCGAGGATGTCTGGAACGTTGGTTCTCCGCGATAGCGTACTCCGAAGCGACGAGCATCACTGAGCCGACGACGGAGGCCGCCTCATCGCGCGTACATGTATCCGTCGTTTGTCGACCGCGCGCGAGCGACGTGGGTATGCTCTTATGGGGTAGCGAGCGGGCGGTAGCCTATGTCGTGGAATGGAGACGGAGAGTGTAAAGTCCGGGGCTAGCGAGCATAGCCATAGCCACCACAGCAGGAGCTCCCAAAAACATCACCGATCTCACAGCTCCAAGCAGCACCACAGGCAACATTCCTACCGTAGCGGAAAGTGAGTCTCGTGAATCTTGAATTTATTTTGAAAAAGCATTTGTTTGTTTTCTTGTAAATACATTTTGATTTTTGCAATTAATTATTTAAAAAGTAGTGTATATAAAGTACTATAACATCTACAGTAGCTAGAGGTCTTCTTTCAAAATCTATCTGAGTAATTTTGTCTTTTGCGATGTACACAGGAACGTAAGGAGTCAAAGAAAAGAAAGACAGAACTTAGATAGCAACGAAATGGCTCCGTTTCAAACAACCGTGAACGTGAGAGGAGAGAGCGTGGATAATTTGGGACAGGAGGTGATTGAGGTGCAGATACTGCCGCAGGATGAAAATTGGGGAGAGAATACCACGGCTGTTACTGGAAATACCTCCGACAGATCGGAATCGACCGAGGATGTCAGTCACTGGCCGAATGACGTGGAAAACACGTTCGGTTCTAGCTGTACACGCTACGTCAGTCCGATCATAGCACTGATACTCGGCATAAGCGCCTTTCTCAGTCCCATAGCCATGGTCATCTTGCCTAAGTTGGGATTCTTTCCCGACTCCATGACTGTACTAACGATGCAGCAGAAGCTACAGCTATTGTCGTGCAACGCCGAATGCAAAGGTCAACTGCTGGGATTAGCCTTTAAACTGGTGCTACTTGGTATTGGTAGCTGGGCAGTATTCCTGCGTCCGCGAAATGCTACCATGCCGCGTATATTTTTATTCAGGGCAGGAGTACTGTTACTCACCACACTGTGCATTTGTACTTATTGGCTTTTTTATGTTGTACAGGTCTGTAAATTTTCACTGAATGTGTGCGCGATCTTTTGTGTGAATGTAAAATGTGTTTAGTCCGATATCTTTCAGGTCACTGAGAGCGCTAAGACTGCTGCCAATGGCGAAATAACAGAGTACAAAAGTTTAGTAAATTACGCAGGTACCCTCGCGGATACGCTCCTATTTATACATTACGTTGCTGTGCTTCTTATTGAAGTTCGTCATCTACAGCCTACATTCTATCTTAAGGTGAGCAAGCAGTTTTCTTGCATCATCTCATCTCAATATATCTTTGCGATGTTTGTTTTATTATATATTGTTTACATTTACAGATCGTTAGATCACCAGATGGTGAATCAAGATCCTACGCGATCGGCCAATTGTCGATACAGAGAGCAGCTGTATGGGTGTTGGAGAGATATTACACGGAGTTTCCGATCTACAATCCGTACTTGGAAAGATTGCCGGTCTCGAAGTCGGGCAGAAAGCAGTCGAGTTTTAAATTTTACGAAGTTGACGGCGGAGTGACCGGCGCTATGCAGTCGCGTGGCGGTAGTGGCGACCGAGCGGTTTTAGCGGCACAGGCGCGTCGCCGTGATTCAAGCCACAACGAGCGTTTCTACGAAGAGCACGATTACGAACGACGAGTGCGAAAACGTCGCGCGAGATTAATCACTGCCGCGGAGGAGGCGTTCGCGCACATCAAGCGCTTACACTCCGAAGTAGAGACATCGAATTCCGGATCGATGGATCCTATGGAAGCCGCGCAGGCCGTGTTCCCTTCTATGGCGAGAGCTTTACAGAAATATCTGAGAATCACTCGGCAACAGCCGCGTCATTCCGTAGAATCCATTTTGAATCGTCTTGCCCGGTGTCTTGCCCAAGACGCGGCGCCGCGTGCGTTCCTGGAGCCATTTTTTGCCACAAGTCCGGTGCTCTCGAATGAGAAAGAGAGACAGAAACGATCGCATCATTGGGCCTTAGTGTGCGAGGGAGAGTTACCCTCGCGGCCGATCACCAACGGTTGTGAATTTCAGTTGAGACAGGGCGAAGTAGCGCTTCTTTGCACGGCTTATAAGTTGCCGCACTTCAATCTCACGGAACAATTGGCGCATCCGAAATCGAACAAGTTTCTTTTGCGACTCAACTCGGAAACTTCTGTTTAAAGTTCTAAGAATTAATTAAGAAGAATAAAGCAAAAAGTTTCTTGACTACTAGTCTGTCGCTACGAGATTTTTACGGCAGTTTTAGCGCTTTAACATTTTTGTCACAAGCAACAAATCGCTGATTTATTATTTATGTAATTGTAAAACTTTCCGTGTGTCTTTGTCCATATGATAGTTACATTTTTCTCTGCTACGTAATAGGAAAACGAGCTAACGAGCGGACGAGGGTGAACGAAACTCGATCATATCATAGTCTCCACTTTGACGATGTTGTGCTTTCTTTCTTCAAGAAAGAATCGCGATAAGATATAGTGATCGTTATTATAGTTTATATATATATTTAAAAACAAATATAAACACTAAGTAATGAGATTTTTTAAGTATTTCTCTTAGTAATACTCAGTTCTTTTTTATACGTTTACTACGTGTGTACGTATATTTATTTATTCTATAATTGTGTACTGCATATCATTATGTGAACCACGCACACGCACACACACACACACACATGTGCGCTCAAGCGCGGGCACGCACGTACACGCACATGCATGCTTATTTGCGCAAAGTGTGAAGTTAAAATAACACACAAGCTAGTATTTTTTCTCCTTTTCTCTCCGAAAATACTAGCAAAATACTTTCCAAGATCAGTTTTCTCTGTGTGTATGTGAGTGAAAAGCTTCTGAGAGAGGGAGAAAACAAACTTGTAACGCTCTAAATTTTATATGTCCATATATATACACTCTGTAAATACGTATACCTTTTTAATTGAATGATAGATTAAATGTAAGCAGAGATTGGGACGAAGAACACAACATCCTCCAGCAAGGACTCGTTGAGACATGAATATTCACATATTCATGTGCCGATATATTTACGTAAACTAATTACCGTAATACGCATTTCCGACGGGAATCACGTTAATTTATGCGCGCGAAAGACGTACTTCAACGCATAAGAACTTACACATGTGTTCATACATGCGCACAACAGCAAAAAAAAAGACAAAGATGATTGTTGTAATAACGCACACCGAATACGATAATGGTTTTTACACTTTTGTACGATAATGCTTTTTTATACAAATGATTTTTTTTTTTGATAATCATGTTTGTTATCTACGCAAATATACTTTTACACTGTATAGGTGATAGGCAGGTTCGCTACGATCTTTTGTAAAGTTTTGTTTTGGTTCTTTTTTTTTTTTTCTATGTAACATTTCGGCGTTGTAATCAGAGATATAAAGAATTATATATGTTCTATGATAAATTTATACACTCGTGTGTGTGTATATACATGTGCTGTGTACTTTAGATGTTTATTTCCTCTCGAATTATATGGCTTTTTGTTTACTCTATATGTCATCTTCACTTATGTGCACTTCGTCTTGTGACGTTAGCAATATTTATTGAATTTTAACAAATAACAATCGTAAAAACTTGTGTGGCACCTTTGATCTTTCGCGGTCTCGCTGTTTTGATGACGTAACGCTTTCGTCGTATGTGCGCGCGCAACGGGATGTCATTCTCTGGCATCCGCGGCATTGCACAGCATCCTGGTTGTGAAGAAGACATTCTTCTGATGACTGACAGTTTTTGAACTATGGCAGATTCAGTAGGAAATTGGTGTCTCATTGAAAGCGATCCTGGCGTTTTCACAGAGTTGATTAAGGAATTTGGTATATATATTTTTAATCACTCTAAATTTGTGTGCGTATATGCGTGCGTCATTCTATTTGCTCTCATGTAGGTGTCAAGGGAGCACAAGTGGAAGAATTGTGGAGTTTGGACGATGAACAATTCGATGATTTAAAGTAAGTATTTCACCTTACGTTATATTTGAATTTAACATTTATTGTTTTGACAGTTCTTAGAAAGTTTTAGACTCTGTAGTGTTGTGATGTAAAGAGGTTATGTAGTCAATATAAAATTACAAAAACAGCCTAAACAATTAATCATAGTATTGTTTTTTAATATCTCCGCGAATTTTTTATAGACCCATACACGGACTAATATTTCTGTTTAAATGGGTGCAAGATGATGAACTATCTGGAAATATTGTTCAAGATAGCAGATTGGACAAAATATTTTTTGCCAAACAGGTATAAACAATTGATACTGATTGGTTTAACGTATAAATTATCTTCTATATAAAATGCAAAATAATATTTGCTTTAGGTAATAAACAATGCCTGTGCAACACAAGCAATATTGAGCGTCTTATTAAATTGTAAGCACTCAGATATATCTTTAGGACCAAATTTAGAAGAATTCAAGAATTTCTGTCAGAGCTTTGATGCCAATATGCGAGGGCTTGCCCTTAGTAATTCTGACATCATAAGAGAAGTACACAATTCCTTTTCCAGGTATGTGTTTTCTTTGAAAAAGATGCAATATTAGTGTTTTACTTGCTTCTCTAACATAGTTTTGTATTCAAATTTTTAGGCAAACTCTGTTTGAATATGACTCCAAACAGGCGTCTAAGGACGATGATGTTTTTCATTTTATAAGTTATGTTCCAATTGATGGACGTTTGTATGAATTAGATGGATTGAAGGACGGACCGATCGACTTGGGTCCGTGTCCAATAGGAGAGCAGTGGATACAGGCAGCGAAACCTATAATTCAAAAGCGGATAAACAAGTAAGTGAGATGTACAATTCTTTTTCAGTAACTTTTATTTATGATGTAAACCTAAATATATTAGTGGTATATAAACATGTGGTAAAAATAAGAAAAATATACTTTTGATTATAGGTATAACGAAGGCGAGATTCATTTCAATTTAATGGCTATAGTAACAGATAGAAAAACTTTATATGAAAGACAGAAGTCCACTGTTTCTGATCCTGCGGAATTAGAACGATTGCAAGCATTGATCGAAGAGGAAATAAGGAAATCAAAGAGGTATCAAATAGAGAATATTAGAAGAAAGCACAATTACTTGCCGCTTATAATGGAACTTCTAAAGATGCTTGCCAAGGAAGGTAAGCTTGTGTCTTTGTACCAGAAGGCAAAAGAAAAGGCACTTGAAAAAGAGTCGAAGAAACACAAGGTTTAAGAAAATCTACTTAAAAAGAAAGACAAGTTAGACAAAGGAACAAAAATAACATTTAAACAAAATTTATCCTGTTCGCTGCGAATAATATCTATTATACATCGATCTTTTTTTTTTAAATAAATGAGTGAATATGTACAATGTGTTACAAATTGTTTTCGTCACCAGAATCCTCACTATCAGAATAAGTTTCATCATATTTATCAATATCCGCTATAGTTGCATTATTATTGTCCTTGTCTAGCACAACAAGTTTATCATCTTTGTATAGTATTCTAGGTAAGAAGAAATCGTACGAAGCGTTTTTGATCTCATCAATTTTAGTATTGTACAAGTACTCCATAATATCTGTAAACACGAGAATTTGTACAAGAGATCATATATTTAAAATAAAAGTTTATAAAAATATTTTCTTACCAATAAAATTCTTATCACCAATATCTTTGCGACATTCTTGAACAAGATAATAGAATACTTTGCAAAGAAATACTGGAGTTGCTCCATCGAAATGTGAGGCAACTTTGGACCATGAAATTTCGCGAACATTCGATATTCCTTTTACATAAATACTGTAACATTTGTATAATTTTTAATCTTATACACATGTATATGTAACAATTTATGTGTACTTACTACTCAATCAACTGTATCTTAATATCGCTTAAATAGATAGGACGAGTACTGAATAGCTGTATATGCAGCTGATATTGCCAAAATGTTTTCAAGACATTGTGATCTATGTTCAGTTTTTTTTCCATTTCCTTCCACACTAACTTAGGTAAAATAGCGAATTTAAGATCACTTATATCTTCACTTAAAGTTACATCAAGTAAAGTTTTTATATACGTTTTCTTTTCAATGTTTGGTCTTTTGTACTTTACACTTTTTACCAATGCTGTAATTTTATTTATTTTTATACATTCCCCCTTTTTTTATATATAAAAAACATTTTTATATAAAAACATTTTTTAAGTAAACTTACGAGCTTTTGATTTTCTAATCCTCTGCAGATATTGATAACGTTTAGAAATTGACTGTGTTGTTCGGTTTAATAACTTTGCCAGTTCAGTGTATTTATTATCCCGCTCGTCCAACTGTTTATTTTTTATGTACAATAAAATCACTTCATCTTCATTTTTCCCATATCTGAACAAAAAAAGTTCTATTATTTATATATAATCTTGGATTAAATACTTAAGATCTCTGTGTATCCACTCACCTAGCGTTTACAAGTTTGTTACGATACAATATTTTGAATCTGCGATAAACACTGTAGAGAGTTCGCCAAGGTAATCCGTTGGCTAAAAACTGAACAAATTTTTGTCTTTCTTTTATGTCTTTTATGTAACATTCTATATAACATTCTTTTTCATGCTTCCAATTAAGAAAAGGTTTAACATTTGTGGAGTCCCAATTATGGAGCTAAGACAAATAGATATAATAATATATAATAATAATAATAATAAATGATTAAAAAATTGTATCATAGTTAAACTATACCTCACAAAATGTATTCCAGTTTTTTTTGATAATTTCATCCTCTTCAGATGAATATCTACCTTTTCGAAGTGGTCCATATTTTTGAAATTTTTTTGTCTTTTGTTTTGTTGGCACATAAGTTGCAGTACCTTGCTCTATTTTATGTTGTGGTGGTACTTTGTGTATTAATTTTACATGTAATGCCTCTAGTTTCTGTGTACATAAAACAAATGTAGCTACTCTCTATATGATCAAAGTATACATGTATGATAAACAATACTAACTCTTATGACACTTAATGGCACTTTTTCTTGTTCCTTAATATCTTCCAATTTTTCTAAAAGATCTCTCGCCTTTGGATTCTCAAAGGGATCATTTTCACTTTCGTCACTCTCATTATAATTAATCCTGCGTTTTTGTTTAAGGCGATGTGACAGCCTTTTTACTTGAGGCTTCAATCGAGAATTTTTGGACGGTAAAATTTTTAGATGTTCCTTTTCATGGTTATCAATAAGATCTCTGTCTGTTAGGCTGTCCTCTACTTCTTGTTCAGTGCTTGTATCTATAATTAAAGATAAAATAACTGATATTTTGTTATCTTGAATTTATTTCAATGAAATAAAAACAATATCATGCTATTCTGATTTAAAAATGTTATTTATACTTACCGTTTTTTTCTTTCATAGATGTGCTCATATTATATGATAAAAATATATTTGGTGTAAATTCCTTTTAATACAAAACAGTATCTGGTAGCTACATAAGAACTCAAGTAAATCAATAAAACTCCTTAAGATGTAATCATATGCAAATTAAAGTTGCGTTATGATGTTCACGATTGATACTGCAAATCTACAAAACATGTGATGTGAAATATAGATTTTCAGTAACGTGTGAATGTCAGAACAGCGTATAAAATTCTAACCACAAGATTCTTATTTGAATTGTGCTTATAAAAAAAAAACATTATGTTAACAGGAAACAGAGAAGTTTGTTATCAACGTGCTTTTAGATCTTATGTTTTTTTTTAGGAAGTTTTCCTAGGTTTTCCTAGGTTATTGCGTCGAATCGTTCGGAATCATCTTGGGGTTGGATTCCACGGTGTTCCAACGACATTTGCCGACCTGACCAATCATGGTTGACGCTAGTAATCGGTCGATTACTAACTGATGACTAATCGGTGCTAGCAAACTGGGGCTTCATCTCTTTTTTTTTTTTTTAAAAGAGAGCGTAACAAATTGAAATTAAATAAAATGAAATGGGAAACGGTTGCTGTTGCTAAATACATATATAAATACATAAGAAATACATAAAATATTGAATAATATAAGAGACAATCACACTTGAGAGGATTAAATGACCAGATAACACGCTACACATTAGCTTCTGATTCATTCTCATTAAATTCGGATAAGCCGAGTCTTATCGTTGCAACGTAAGTTGTGTGCTCGCATTCATCGACGGAAACAAATCTAAATTATTTTACACGAGCAGAATATAAATTTTGTAATTACAATAAATTCTGCTTATTCAAACAATTGCAAATAAAAACTCAATCAGAGAAAGCAGCAAAGAAATCTGTTCTAATTGCAAAAAATCACAAACAATGCTGATCTGAGATCGTCTCTTTAATTAGGAACTTCCCTTGTTGAGATTTAATTACTGATAATGGCCAAAAAATAACGTACTTATTTCGAGTATTAAGATCGCTTGAACAGCGTGCTTCTTTAACTCAAAATAAGCGTCATTTTGGCCCACGTCGGTAGTAAATTTTTACAAAAGAACAGTGGGCATTTCCGCGCCGGATTTCCGTCTCTTGACCAAAAAAGAAACGACGTTGGAGAAAACGACTTGTACGCGACCTCGAGAAAGATGCGGCCCATATATGGTGCAATTGACGCAAACGCACCTTTGCCACCGCCTGGCAACATCCGTAATGCGGAAAAAAGATCGTTCAGGTTTTGCGAAAAATTTGTTCATGCGACGAGCCGTCGTTTCCTCGCGTTTCGATAATTCCGGATCTAATCACATAAACGTAAACAAACGCATCGCAAATTGAAATAAATCCACGATGCGTCAAATAATTTGGGACTATTTTTGTTTGCGTAGAGAAACGGCAATCGGGAGTGATGAGTGCTGCGGTCCGACACGAGCCAATGAACGTGCGAGGTGATGTCATCGTGCACCAATCGGCGTTCTCCGAAACGGTCGATTTTCACAAGTATAAATAGCGCGTAGTAGGCGTTGCTCGGCTCACAAATTGTTGGTTGCTCGGACGTGAATCGTCGCATAGTTGTTAGCAGAAGCTCCATTACTTGCTTTCGCCAACTATCGATCACCCGTGGTGACTAATTAGCTCTCTTTTTTACGAGGAAGAAGATTTATCAATAAAACAAAATGGTAAGTCGAATTGTGATATTTTATCTCGCGTGTAGAATCGCGAGATTTCCTGCGACATCGCCCATCCCTCGACGAAAACGTCGGCCATCTTGTAACGGTTTACACGCCGGCCGGTTACGGTTTTTTTTTTGAAATGTAGTAACGTATTATCTTCTCCTTTGAGCCCGGAAGCTCGTTAACTTTCTAATTGATCTCGACGTTTCTGACGTCGCATAGTCTATTAATATTTATAACACTTGTAATATTGAAATATATTCATTCGTCGTACAGACAAAGAACGTGTCGTTGACCCCGTTGAGCTATTTTTAGAAAGTTCATTGTATCAGCTCTGAGCTCGTTTCGCTTGTCTTCATTTACAATAAAAGTGAGAAACGCTGCAATTTATGATTTATTTTCTTACTAGCGTGAGTGCATCTCAATCCACGTTGGACAAGCCGGAGTACAGATCGGTAATGCCTGCTGGGAGTTGTACTGTCTTGAACATGGCATCCAGCCGGACGGCCAAATGCCGTCTGACAAAACAATTGGAGGTGGAGATGACAGTTTCAACACCTTCTTCAGTGAGACTGGCGCTGGAAAACATGTACCCAGAGCTGTCTTCATTGATTTGGAGCCTACTGTAGTTGGTAATGTATTTTTTTTTTGTTTTTTTAATTTATTTTTGACATTAAAATTTTTTTGATTCGATGTGCTCAGAAAAAGTTATTGTATATATTTATAACGTATGTTTGTCTGCATACAGATGAGGTTCGTACCGGAACTTATCGTCAGCTCTTCCATCCGGAACAATTGATCACTGGCAAAGAGGATGCAGCTAACAACTATGCTCGTGGGCATTACACCATCGGCAAGGAGATCGTCGATCTTGTGTTGGATAGGATTCGCAAGCTTGCGGATCAATGCACGGGTCTGCAAGGTTTCCTCATCTTCCACTCATTCGGCGGTGGCACCGGATCTGGTTTCACGTCTTTGCTGATGGAACGTCTGTCTGTCGACTATGGCAAAAAGTCGAAGCTTGAATTTGCGATCTATCCGGCTCCCCAGGTCTCCACCGCTGTTGTCGAGCCGTACAACTCCATTTTGACAACGCACACCACCCTCGAACATTCCGATTGCGCATTTATGGTCGACAACGAGGCGATCTACGACATCTGCCGCCGTAACCTTGACATCGAGAGACCGACCTACACGAATCTGAATCGTCTGATCGGTCAGATCGTATCGTCCATCACGGCGTCCCTGCGATTCGACGGCGCTCTAAACGTCGATCTGACGGAATTCCAGACCAACTTGGTGCCCTATCCGCGAATTCACTTCCCTCTGGTTACATACGCGCCCGTCATTTCGGCCGAGAAGGCGTATCACGAACAACTATCCGTTTCGGAGATCACAAACGCCTGCTTCGAGCCGGCCAATCAGATGGTCAAGTGCGACCCACGTCACGGCAAGTACATGGCCTGCTGCATGCTGTACCGCGGCGACGTTGTGCCCAAGGATGTAAACGCGGCTATCGCCACCATCAAGACTAAACGTACCATCCAATTTGTTGATTGGTGTCCCACCGGTTTCAAGGTCGGCATCAACTATCAACCGCCAACCGTCGTACCCGGTGGCGATCTCGCTAAAGTTCAGCGCGCTGTTTGCATGTTGTCGAATACCACCGCCATCGCAGAGGCTTGGGCGCGACTTGATCACAAGTTCGATCTCATGTATGCCAAGCGTGCGTTCGTTCACTGGTACGTCGGCGAGGGTATGGAAGAAGGAGAGTTCTCCGAGGCGCGTGAGGATCTCGCCGCCCTCGAAAAGGATTACGAGGAAGTTGGAATGGATTCCGCAGAGGGCGAGGGCGAAGAAGGTGCCGAGGAATATTAAAAAAAGAAGGAAACAAGAAAACATTCACACACAACTATTCGCCTGTCTCTATGTTACGGCTTTTTTTTTTTATTTATTTGAATGTTCTGAAATAAAATGATTTGAAAAACGTTTGCAGTGTAAATTTCGAGAGTATTCAATGAAACTCCCCCTCCCCCCCATCCCGCTAGTGTATTTAGCATTTAAATTTCTTTAAGAGTATCCTTGCAAGACTTGTCAGACTTTTAAATCGTGAGTTGGAGAACTTTGAGGTTTTCTTTGTGAAAATTTTACATTTTTTAAATCAAATTTTGTTTTACGTGCGGTCAAAAGTATATTTAAAAATAACCGGAAATTTGCATCCTCGAGATTTCTCGAGTCACGTGATAAATTTCCGTCGATTCGATAGATCGACGGTTGCGTCGGTCGATACTCCACTTCGGATACTTGTTGTCATCAACCGACGCAAAGATAAATTACTGATACGGCCTAAGAATGTTAATCACGTGTTGACGTCGTAAACAAATGTTTTCGCGCACCGTGTGTGATGTAACGAGCGGTATTATTGACATTTCCCGCGGGTCTGTGTGTTGAATGACACGTGAGTGCCGTGTAGTGCCGAATTAAAAACACACACTGCCGGTTATACGCGCGCCAAGTTTTAAGATGGATGTGGAGAACGAGACGTGGAAATTGTTGTTTCCAATATGCGTTAACGTGGCGATGTCCGTGAGCGCGTGCTGTCTGACCGTTCACTTGATTCCGCGAATAAAATCCATGTTCGTCAAAGCTAACCTGTACGGCATCGACATGAGCAAGAGACGCAGCGACAAGATGTGAGTGTGAAACGAGTATTTTGAATTTTGACACTATATTTGAATGGTTATTATTTTTTTTTTTTATTGCGCGAATTTTCGCGCACACATACACGTCTGATGACGCGATAGGTATATATCTGTGACTTGTTCTTCCAGCCCGGAGGCAATTGGCGTTGTTACGGGATGCGTGTTCCTCATAACAATGTTTCTGTTTATACCCGTGCCGTTCACAGATTACATATTTAAAAACGAAAACTTTCCGCACAACAAGGTAGGCACAGTGTCTCTTTAAACATTTTTACGAAAAACAATTGTCCTGCGTTTAAAATTGTTCTTCCTTTACAAATTTTTTGGATTGACTAAAAATAAACTATAAAATTCAAGCAATATATCTCTTGGGATAGTGTAACTGGGGTGGTGTAACTCCCCGATCTAAAAACAAAGAAATAGTTTTACGCAAAATTAGATCTAACTGCGAACAACACACACGCACGTGCGTAAATAAAAAATCATAACGTGTACAGACTCTTTCTTGCAGTTTGTAGAATTTTTGGCCGCGTTGCTATCAATATGTTGCATGCTGCTCTTGGGGTTTGCGGACGACGTTTTGGATCTTCGCTGGCGACACAAATTGTTCCTACCCACCATAGCGTCGTTGCCGCTACTGATGGTTTACTACGTTAACTTCAATTCCACAATAATAATCATACCAAAACCGTTGAGACCGTGGTTCGGCTTCACCCTGGATCTGTGGATATTTTACTACATCTATATGGGAATGGTGGCTGTGTTCTGTACAAACGCTATTAATATACTAGCCGGTATAAACGGTCTGGAAGTCGGACAGAGTTTGATCATCGCCTCGAGCATTCTCGTTTTCAACGTCATAGAACTTACCGGCAGTCAGTGGAAAGCGCATCAATTTTCGATATACTTCATGCTGCCGTACATCGCTACCTCTCTCGCGTTGTTTAAGTACAACTGGTGAGTATTGCGTAGGTTTTTTTTTTTTTTTTACAAAGCCAAATATAAAAGAATATTTTTGTAAACAAGAAGGAGGGCTATTAAATTCCCAAGAAAAAGCACGTGATGAGTCTATAAACCATTTAACGTTTATATTTCGTCAACGTAAATATCTTAGAGTGTTATATAAATCCAGTATAATAATACGCTAGTGTTGAGTATTGAGTATAAGTTAGTATCACAGTCAGGTGCGCAAGTACGTTAGTAGTAATCTAGTTTAGCGTAGAAGTTCTCCACCAGCCAGTCGTACTTCCACGTGTTGTTGAGAATCGTTTCGGGGGCGAAGTAAAAATCCCTCGATTTCGAGACTCGAAGAAGAGCAGTCTTACCGTCCAGCCACACGCCGCTCCCAATCAGATCCTCGACGAACGGCACGTCGATGGACTTCTCGATGTAAATCTCCTTAGACTGGACCTTGTTGCGAAGACTCACGATGATATTCGCGGGCGCTTGGCACAGATAGCAGTACCACCCGCCGTAATGATTTAAATCTCCTATGACCAGTCCTAAGATATCTCTCTCACTGGCGTCCCCGTCCAGCTGTTGCCGCAGCATCAGCGAATTGGATTGATAGGCGTTGCGAATATATCCGACGGTGTACGCGCCGAGCGTGATCATCGTCTTCAACGGGTGTTGCCAGAAAAAACCGTAGACCGACCATCTTAATCTAAAACCGATAGGCTGAGGCCAACCGTCGTACATCTTGAGGAACATTAGCGCTCGGAGATTCAGTATCTGCTCCGGACCGGTTGTCACGTAGATATCGTCGTCTCGCAGATTTTGCACTATATTTCTGATTCTGTCCCAGATGTACTTGGACACCGCTCTCAGCGGTTTTCGCGATTTCGTTGCCACGTTGACGTACAAGATCTTTTTCTGCTCCTTCTGCAGCAATCCTTTCGACAGTTTGTGTCGAAAATTGTCCTCCGCGTTGCTGAAGTCGCAGATTACGAAAAGATCCACGACGTCGTAAAGCTCCTCAACTATCACCTCGACGATCGCCGAGTTATACTCGTTCAGGAAGAAGGTGTGAATGACGCGTCTGGCGCTTTTACGCCGTTTCAGACTGATGTTCTGTTTTGACGCCATGATCGCTCGCCACACGACCTCCGGCTGTCCGCAGTCGAGGCCGTGCCATCCTTGATTGCAGATACATCTCTCCAGATGCTCGTTGCTTCTCATCTTGTGCTCGTCCACTCCGAACTTCCAGCACGCGGTGCGGTTGTACGTTTCGAACAGTCGATAAGTCTTCACATCTTTTAACGCTACCTCTCCGCTGATTGTCTGATAAATCGGCGACTTCTTGTGAATTCTTCCATGATGACTCGTTTGCAGTTCCTTTTGTGAAAAATAAAATCATAATTTTGTTTTATTCGCTTGAAATAATTTCGGATCGATTAAAATTCAGAAGTGAACTTTTCTTGGAGGATCCTACCTGTGACGGCTCAAACTTGACAAAACTGACGGTCGCACGTGTCGACGATGCGGTTAGCTCGGTCGGCGGTGTTGTGGCAACATATACCATAACAATCAGAACTTGCAAGACCAATAAGGTATAAAGCAACGCCAGCTTCCCATCTAGACGGACCTGCATGGCACATCAATCCCTACACCCGAATAGTCTAATTTCTCATCAGTCTCTGAAAAAAACTTTCACTAGCTATCGGAGACATCATTTTTTTTCGTTAAGATTGTCTCAGGGACGTCATCTGTGAAACGAAAAAATCGACAACATTTATTTCAATCAGTTATGGTGCGGTACGCACCGTTTGCGTGCAACAACAACATCAGGAACAAACTTACATTTTTATCGGAAGTCGACTTTTTTCTCAATTCGCATATGTAGGCCTTCATGCATTTCTGTGTTGCTTGAAAAAATTCGTTGATCTCATTTCCTCATCGAGCTGATATTTTCCACTATATCTCTCGTGAAACTTTTTCTTCTGAAAATTAACAAACAGCGTTTTAATTAATTATTATTAATTTACCGCATTGCGGGCAAGTCGCGTGATCTGTCAGTCTCACGATTCTCGCCGTCGAGAGATTCAATTCCGTTTCGTGCGAGTTAAATGTCCCGGCAGCTACGCCCCGCACGCATGTCATCGACACCAATCCTACGACGAGTTGATCACATTGATAAAGCGTTGCTCACAATGCGCGAGGTCGGCGGTGATGTCTCATCATCGTCGTGCGATGATGTCACACCGCCAAGCTGTTTAATTTAATTTGTTTCTGATCTTGCGTCTCGCCGATCTTTCCCTCTCTAAACGCGAAGCAATTTGAAATGGAGACGACCACATGCGATTGCGGAGGGTGACTGTAAAGCGCGACGCGCCGCGCGTTTCGCAGTAGTACTTGAATAGTCACGGGCCGTTGAACTCCTTCGAGTCTCGGGAGAGATGGAAGTCTTTTTTTTTCTGGGCTGAGCAGCTGCAGCCGCAACACGACGACGTGAAAAACCACGCCCGAGTGCCGCATCGGGCCAGCCGGTGGTTCGGTCGTTTCAACGAACACACACTCTCGCCCGAGCAGGCATGATCGTGACTATTCGCAAGGCGCACGCGTCTTGGAAGAGGCAGCATCTCATTAACTATATGTTATTCTCTTTGTGTGAGGCATGAGAGTAATCGTTCGTTTCGCGAAAAAACGAACTGGGTCTGCCCGACTGGGTCGGGATCGACATGATATCGATCACGAGAATTGACTGCGTATTCCCGGACTACCGGTTGTTGTAAACGCGACGAGAATGGCTTTTTGACGTTTCACGCGATGAATATTAATCAAATGTCTCATGTGACACATACTCACGTGCTTGTAGTCATCATGGTGGTCGGAAGTCCTCGCTTGTAGTCTCTAGGAACAATGGCGCGCAGTCTCATAGGAGCGGCGCATTGACCCTTTGTTTATATTTCAGCCGTGTATAAAAAAAAGACTCCTCGTATTTGTACAGAAAAGCTACGTGCACACTATGACACACGCGCTGATAATAACAAAATATATGCAATAACAATAAATGTAGAAATATTACAGATTTAGAAAACTCAAAAATATTTCAATAACAATTTTGCTGTACAATCTGATGCTCCGTTTGCTATTTGCGGATATTTTAAGATCAATGGAATTGTTTGTAAATTATTTAAATTTTGTTTCAAGGTACCCGTCGCAGGTGTTTGTAGGCGACACATTTTGCTACCTGTCGGGAATGACGTTTGCCGTGGTCGGCATCATAGGCCACTTCAGCAAAACGATGCTGCTATTCTTTATACCGCAAATAATCAATTTTTTATACAGCACACCGCAGCTCTTTCACTTCGTGCCGTGCCCCAGGCACAGATTACCAAAGTACAATAAGATCACTGATCAATTGGAGCCTAGTGTAACTGTGTTTCACAAGTCGGAACTCAGTGTAATCGGTAGGACACTTTAGACTAGTCTACAGTAGGAGAAAACAAGTGGATGGTATTCACACGTACAAGGTTGCAGAATTTTGTTTTTTTGTTAGGACGATTGTTGTTGCGGATGTTCAATGTGTTGAAATTGATAAAGTTAGAAGAAGATGCGGAAGGCATTGTCACTTGCAATAATTTGACCTTAATCAATTTCGTACTGATCAACGCCGGCCCGTTGAGAGAGCCGACACTCACAACGATTTTACTGATAATTCAGGTACATAGACACATTTTTTTTTCTCTAATATAAAAATGTATGAAATAAATTGAATATTTATTTTTTTTTTTTTCAGATTGTTAGCAGTATAATGGCATTTGCAATTAGATATCCTCTGGCTTCCATATTTTATGATATTTAGATTGAAAAAAAAAAACGCAAGATTTGTAAAACTTCCGCGTTTTTTCTCTCTCTTGTGTATAAAATATTAACTGGTGTGTACACACGCTTAAAAACAGCAGTGTGTGTATGTATGTGCGTATGCGCGTGTGTGAGAGGTTGTTTCGCGTTTATATTTCTTTATTGTAACGTTATTGTTATCTTCCACATCAAGGATCAAACAAATAAAGATAAAACCGCTTTTCATATACAAGTTTTATATTGCGTAAACAGTTTTTTTTGTATATAACAAGATTAAAAATTGTTGATGTATATGTGAACTCTATTTTATATATATATATATATAAAATAATAGAAAAGATAATTTCTCTCTCATGTGTATTTTCCATTCGTAAGCCATTGCATCGTTTGCACAATATATTCGTTTATTTTTTCTAGGAACATATAAATTAATTTTATACTTGATACTATTTGAGAAAAGTCAGAATATGTGTCACGAAGTTCAATATCCGCGCGGGTGGTGTAAGCACACACATAAAAATCTCATATATNATATATTCGTTTATTTTTTCTAGGAACATATAAATTAATTTTATACTTGATACTATTTGAGAAAAGTCAGAATATGTGTCACGAAGTTCAATATCAGCGCAGGTGGTGTAAGTACACACATAAAAATCTCATAAATGTATATTTAAAAAAAAAAAAAAAAAAAAAAAAAATAAAACTCAAAACAGACTGACGAAAAAGAGTTATTCGATTAACAAGTGCCCTTCAAAACTTCGATATACGTTATTCGGTAACTAACATATTTTATATATCACCATTTCGGTTTTGCTTAACACGGAGATCAACAAAAAACATAGGCGGAAATAAAGAAAAAGTTATATATATATATGTGTATATATATATATATATGAACTCCGTACAGTCTTTCTTGAAGTAACGTAGAACAAACTACTTGTACTACCGGTCTCAACGATATTCCTCGATATTTCTACGTCAAGGTTGAATGCAACAGAACAATTTGATTTTCTCAGATTTGGTAACAGTGCGTACTTGTTTCTCGTTTTATTAATTTTTCGATAGTTTAGAACATGAATTTTGAAAATCTGCCGACGGAATGCCATCCGCACCAATTCTGCTTCTTATTTTCAGCTGCATTTTTGCGGCGTCTCTCAAGCTATACACATGCGTGAGCTCGACTGGCGTGCGACACAAGTCCAAAGCCTTCTCGAACAACCTTATTGCTTCTTCTATGTTTCCTCTGTGAGAAAATATTCACGAAAATAGATTTTATCGTATATAAAAGTTGCGCGTGACCAAAACCAGTTAGTTTTAAATTCAATTACAAACTTTTGAACATAATTGAAAGACGCGTACCTTTGCACTTCAATACTTCCCAGTGACTCGTACGCGAGCTCGCATTTCTTATCCACTTCTATCGCTTTCTGTATGTATTCCACGGCTTTGTTGATATTGCCGTTCAGTTGCAACTGCAACAAGCCTCTGTGCACGTAGAAAGTCGCATTTTTTGGATCCTTCTCTAATGCTTTAGCAAAATATATATCTGCCTGATCGTACTGCTGAGTTTCGGTCATCATCTGAAGTTATGTTAAAAAAATAAGTTTACGATTCTTGTAGAATCGGCAACACGCATGTTCCTAACTGCTCTGTACGTACCTCAGCATACAGCATGTAACATTCAGCGATATCCGGAAACTTTTCGAAACCCGATCGAAATTGTTTCATAGCTGCATCGAGCAATTCTCCATCCCTGTTGGCGATCGCGTAACGATAATCCGTGTAACACTTCTGCACAAAGGCCACACCGTAGTCGGGATTTAGACGAAGCGCATTCTTAAAGTCGCTCTTAGCGTCGTCTATTTTGTTCATGAGCATACTCATCTGTATTAAAAAAAAATATTTATATATTATTTGTTGTTACTTGATTACTTCGTTCGACGCAAAAACAAAATTGTGTTCGCCTCTTTGCGAACGTACCTGTCCTCTGTGATGATAGATTTCAGCGCAATTCGGATCAATATTAATAGCTTGGCTAAAATCATTAAAACTCATTTCGGGAGTGTCGAATTGCATGTGCAAGGTCGCCTTCTTTATCAATGCGTTCACTTTCACATTGTCAGACGCATCCTCGCTATTCAATATCCTCGTGAAATCTTCCAGGGCAGCGTCGCGCTTACCCACGAGAACGTAAAATGTGCCTCTCAAAAGTAACACTTCCAGTTTAGACGTAGGTAACGTGTTAAAATCGGGACTTTCGATAATTTCTGTACAAATGGGTATTATATTGTCATAGTCTTCGTCTCTCAACGCGTCCAGTAATTTTTTTAAAAATCTGGCAATCAAAATGTGACGAGTGTTAGTACAAAGACCAACGTAACATGCAACTTCATACAGTCAATACTTACTCAGGGGTATTTTCTGAATGTTGAAGTCTAGTAAATACCGGATCGCTAGGGAAAGATATAATGTAAGCCTTAATGATGTATTTACTTGGTGTTACAAATTTCTTTTTTGCCATATGTTCCTCAGCATGTTGTTTACCTGAAAATTCACATCAAAAGTTAATATTGTTTAATTGTTAAAAATGATATTTTTTGTTTATACTGTTCGAGTTCTCTCGCAGTACAACTCACCGAGTTTATCCAAAATTCTATCCGCCATCGCTAGATTTGACGGATTGTTAAATCCTTCAAAAAGACACGCAGCAGTGATATCTTCTAAGGCAGCTTCTAAGTCTTTCAATTCTTCCAAAGTACGTGCTCTGCGCAACAAAGCCTTAACATATTTAGGATTTAATTCTAGTGCTTTTGAACAATCTTCCTTAACAGCGGTGTATTCTTTCTGCAATTATAATTATCAGGCTTAACACAAAGTGGAGTGATATACTGCTGTGAAATAAATATTTAAAAAAACCAACATCTAAACTAAAGTCATTATTGCACAATTACATTACCAATTGATCATATGCAGCTGCTCTATTTTGATAAAAAGTTGCTAGATCCTGTGCATCCTCCATCGGGCAAACCTCAATTGCTTTATTATATTGTTCTATAGCTTTTTCATATCTCCCTACTTTGAAGTGTTCGTTTCCTTTATTCTTGTAGTTTTGAGCCTTTTGTAAAGGAGACTAAAGAAAAAAACGACGTGTTTACATGACAAATGAATTTTGCACTAACTCTAATATATATGTATGTCGCGCAAGATATTGCAATCTTAACCTCTGGCTCAGGACAAGGCACTTTAGACGGACAATCACCATCTATCGAGATCTGTTTATCAGCGGGCGTGTCGTTTTCTTTGGTCGTCGCGTTGCTTCTGACAAATTTGTTGCGATTCGACTTGTCGGATCCTGTCACGTTGCCGTGCTTGTTCCTGTAGTACATGTATCCGAGACCTAGGGCGACCGGTGCCCCGACCACCAGGGCGATTTGCCATTTGGGCAGCGGACTGCTGCCGGCTATGCCGCTCGTGGCGGTCATTCCTTCTACTGGGAATTATTCGCCAGGAATATTCGGCGGCTCTACGTACCGAAACGATCACAGGACACACACTGGCGCGTGTCAACGGCGGTGTGACAATCGTCGGATCTTTCGCGGAAAAGTTATGAGTCACCTGAGCAAAAATGCAAAAAAGAAACACCAACTCCAAGCAACGGTCATGCGGATCACCTTTGGGTTAATGCTTTACGGATCGTGTCACGCTCGGTCACGAGCTTGCAAACGCGCAAGTACCAGAAAACGTACCTGCCGTAACCTTGGTGTTGCGCCGCCAACAGAACGGAGCGGGTGTTTTTCGGCAGGAGGTTAGCAGGAGGCAAAAAGGTCCATCCCGTTTCTATTGCACTGTTTGCACTCGAAAGAAGACGCGCATACGTGTTCGCGCTTTGGCAAGAAAAGAAAAACAAAAATAAAGTGCAAGCGGTGCTTGCAAAATGAAGATTAACAATGTCACGTGATCTGGAAAATTACTAGAAACTAATTAATTAGCGCGCGGCTAAATTGATTTGAATCACGATGTCAAGAAGACAAGGTGTATCATTTTCGAGATGCTCAATGTTTGTCGCAACTATTTAATAACATTTGCATTTTTATTACTTTTGAAATTTTGTTATTCTAATTTTGCAATAAAACCTCTAAGATATTTGCATGCAAAATTTCATTCATTTTTTACAATTAATGTGAAAGATGCAAGCATTTTTCACCGACGGGTGAAGCGCGTAGCGGCCGAGAAAGTCGGCCGCTACGGGCTAAATTTCAAATGCATTACCAGGATCACAGAAAGTGGCAGGAGCTTTACCAGGAGCTAGCCGACTCGGCCGGTAAGTTAGAGGTATTAGGAAAGTATAAGTTGAAGTAAGTGGCACTAAATTCCCGCCGGTATATTCTCGGCCGATAACGTAGCGGTATCAGGAAACGATAAGTCGAAGTAAGTGGCACTAAACCCCCCGCCGGTAATGTTCATCGATAAATTCCAGTGGATAAATTCAACTTTCATACCAGGATCGCAGAAAGTGACAGGAGCTTCGCGGAAGAGGTTTAAAATTCTCGTGGTTCAAGTTTTCGCTAAAAATACTCGGATTTAGCAAAGATTCGAACTAAAAACTGGAAATATAATCCGATTCAGATTGATCGCTCTCAGGCATCTTTCCGGCAGTAAACGAGATGTAAGAAAACAGTGAATTTCATGCAATATTTATATATTTTTTTTAAAGTTTGTCTCTTGGTTTTTAAACTTTAAAAAAATCACAGTTAAAAACGGTCACGTGGCTCCGCCATGCTCCGCACAGTTTTCCCGCGTTTATTGTCGTGTGTGTCAACGCGTAGAAATACGAATGTCAAAACCAGCGTAAACAACCGGTGTATAAACAAACAAAAGTTAAGTTAATCTTTTCTGAACAATTTTCTGATATAATTTATCCATAAAAAAAAGAAAATTATGGCGAATAACGGTATAGAATCGTCAGAAAACACGATTCAAAACAATCATGAAACGGACAAAAAAGATCAAACAATCAAAGAACATGGAGAATATCAATATTTACGACTCATCGAGAAAATCATCAAAAGCGGAACGCAGAAGAGCAATCGTACCGGAATTGATACGCTTTCAACTTTTGGCGAACAAATGCGATTCGAACTGCGAAACGGTAAAAATATTGTTTTGTATTTTTTTATATGTTTCTTTCTTTTTTATTTATCTTTTTTTATAAATTTTATATTCTCTGTATATAGTATCTCTAAGATTTCTGTGTGTGTCTGCACTAAGAAGTTTAATTTTTGATTAAATAACATCTTTTTGTGCATGTGTAACAATGATTTCTATAGACAATTGCTTGATCTATGTGCAGTTTTCTCTGCTACTCTTTTACTCTTCTGTAAAATTATTCTGACATAAAGTTTCTAACAAGTTGTGATGTTTTCCTTCTTCTTTTGTACAAGAGATTTTTGCTAATAAGAAAACTGTTTCTGTTCAGATGTTTTTCCATTATTGACAACTAAAAGAATATTTTGGCGAGCAGTAGTTGAAGAGTTACTTTGGTTTATCAAAGGCTCAACAAATTCTAAAGAACTGGCAGCCAAAAATGTTCATATTTGGGATGAGAATGGTTCACGGGACTTCTTGGATTCTTATGGCTTTACCGATAGGAAAGAGGGCGATCTCGGACCTATTTATGGTTTTCAGTGGAGACATTTTGGTGCCGAGTACAAGGACATGCACACAGATTACACGGGACAAGGTACTTTATTTCATAAAATTGCGTTCTTTAAATAATATAGAATAAATTTGTCTTGTTGTAGAACTCACAAGACATACATATTGTTTTCAGGAATAGATCAACTGAAAGAAGTTATTCACAAAATTAAACATTCTCCAAACGACAGGCGTATAATAATGACCGCTTGGAACCCAATAGACATTCCGAAGATGGCATTGCCACCCTGTCATTGTTTCGTTCAGTTTTACGTGAGCAATGGGGAACTGTCCGCGTTACTTTATCAAAGAAGCGCCGATATGGGTCTAGGAGTACCGTTTAACATAGCGTCATATTCCTTGCTGATTTACATGATCGCTCATGTCACCGGTTTGAAGGTGAGAGTTCGAGACACTACAGTTTGAGAGATTAAATCCCAATCTTTGTTTTTTACTTCTTTTTATTTTCAGCCAGGAGAATTTGTACATACAATGGGAGACTGTCACGTCTATGTTAAACATATAAATGCTCTCAAGGAACAGATAGAACGTGAACCGCGAGAATTTCCTAAATTAAAGATACTGAGAGATGTTAAAGATATTGACGATTTTGTTGTCGAAGATTTCGAATTGACTGATTATAAACCGTACCCCAAAATCTACATGAAAATGGCGGTTTGAGTTCTACTCTTTACAATTTTAATTATAAGCTGCACCTTGTACTTTTTTTATGTTATCACGACTATTGTCGTTCCCTTCGAAAAAAAAAAAAATCTGTGCGAGCATAACTAAAATAATACAATTCACATGGTTACTTCTGTAATATATGAATGCGAATTATGAGATAATATGATGGAGGATTTCCCCTATTTTGACGTACTTAATTAAATGTAAGCTGTAATAGAATTCAATATACGAGCTGTAATAGAATTTTCATAAAGTAATTATTCCTGTAATTTCGGGTATTTAGATCATTAAATGTCATAGTGTCTATATATCGCTTCAATTATTAATATATCCTCTTTCAACTTAAAACTAATATGAAAATTTAGCGTATTCTTTGTATTCTTGATCTTTTTTTTTTTTTTGTTTTTTTGAGTCGTTAAAAATGTGATTCGAATACATATATTTAATAAATTCTACTATTTTGTAACTATATTTTGTGTATACTTTAGACATTACATTCTAATAAAAATTTCCTTAATACCTATATATAATAAAATTTTTCTTAATATATATATATATATATAAATCTAAGTATCTCTCACATATATATTTCATATATTTCATATATATATAAAACTGTGTATATATGTATATATGTATGAAATATATGCTCACACACACGCATACGATTATTTGAAAGTTCTGTCGGAAAACTTACAGGTATTTTACACTTTAGAATGAAAGAAAACGTACTCGTCAAACGTAGGTCGATAAACTTATCGCACTTTTATCCTTTTGCTCTTTTACATCATACATATAAATGTTATTTCAGTAAAAGTATTACGCGCAATGTTATCGATAAATTTGGACGATTACGAAAAGGCCTTGTACAATCACTTCCTAAGTATGATACATGACTAACAATAAATATGATCCGTAGAAAATGCGTATGTACGTATGCAAATTCAATATTTTTATGTAAAGTTTTCGGCCAAAAAATAGAGAAACAAACATCAAAAGTAAAAATGATTTCTGCATTGTGTAATTTTTTTTCTATAGAAAAAAAGATTCGAATAAAATTTTATTGAAGATATATTTTCCAAAATACATTTTAAAAATCAAAGCTTACATCGTTTTTTTTTTTTTTTTTTTTTCTGATCAATACACAAGTGGCCAGGTTTATCCCATTGCAATCTTGCTATGAGGTGCAGGAGCGATGCAAACTCCATTGTAAAAAGAAAAACATTTTTTTTGCACAATTTAGAAATAATATCTGATCCAATTTAGAAATAATATCTGATCCAAGAGACAACATAAACAAATAATGCAAAATTTCTGTAACCTTTTATTACTGAAAATTTTTGTACGTCAAAGGCTAGCACATCTGTACATCATTAGACTGTGTACTTAACCGATGTAATTGTTGAGTAACTGCCAATGTGCCGCTTTCACTCACAGTTATGATCACCCAGATAACATCTGTAAGAAAAAAAAAAAGGTTTTTTGCTTATTCTGACAAATGCTGTCGATTTTCAATGTTAATAGCTGACTTACCACCAAAGTAGACTGGAGAATTGTCTTCACCTTGCTGGGTAGATTCAACTGCCATTCTCCATTTACTTTGATAAACACCATTCTCAGATGGACTTATCAATGTTACACTTAATTCTGTAGTTTCTTTGGGAGCCAGTGGTGGCACTGGTATTTGTGATCGACCCATAAATGTACCACTAACCAATTGCAAAAAAACTCCTTTTGGCCAAGCTTCTGTGCCACTGTTCTGCACACGCCATGACTTCAAAAAGTTTGTGTTAGGTGTCACAGCTTCTCCCCCACCAATTGTACTATCACATACTAATGTCATACAAAAACTTTTAGGTGACTCAAAATCTATATAGCTGCAAATTGCTGCTTGTAAATTCCTGTGGAAAAAGAGAAATTCTATTGCAATACAATTTAAAATTTTTAAAGACTAAAGATTTCTTATTTTTATGGTTCTGAGTGACAGGGAGTTATATAAGATACTAGTTTTGTTTTTTTTTTCTGTGCAAATAACAAGAAATACAAACTCAAGGACAATATTGTCAAATGTAATTAAAATGTATATAACCATATACATTTTATACAAGCAATTTTTTATTAAATACTGACTGAGAAACAAATTCTGCACACAAATATTAAAAACAAAGATATTTTTTAAAAGAATTTTTATTAAAGAATAAAAAATAAAACTATTGTCTTAAATCAAATTACTTAAAGTTTGACAGTGCAGTAATCATGTCAGTTTTTAAATTCCATTAGGGAACAAGACATCGCTTGTTTGTACAGGTCTGTGCAGGTCCCAAGTTCCCAGGTTATGTGTTGTTTAAAAACCAGTGTACTTATAATAAATAAAAAATTTATTTTATCGCAAATCACAGTTTCTTCAGATCGCCGAGATGATATTTATTCCATGCGACTATTATCAGATTGAGGAAAAAATTAAAAGTACAAAAAGAAAAAACGTTATCTCTTCGCGGGGTGAAGGGGGTGAACACGACGATAATAGGTTATATATGTATGGAAAAATTGTACGACAACGAGACGACTCGGAGAAACTGAAACAAACCTACCAATTGTTCATGTCCAGGAAGAATTCGGCGGTGGCTTCATTCAGATGGCTACCAGCGAGCAGCTTCTGCAGCTGCTTCACCAGATCATCTTTGTCTGTGGTGCCCAGACAACTGAACTGGTGTAGCAAGTGTTGGTCCAGATCGTTGTTGAGATCCATCGCTGATGTTTTCGTCGAAACTGCTTTCTCTCGACGTTGTTGTCTACTTGCTTAAACCATATAACACACGCTGTCACTATGTATTACCTTCCCGTGTAGTCTGTTTGTTTCCGTCCTGTCCTCAGTTATAAGTTTTAAATGTCATTCTTCGAGTGCTGTGTGTGTATATGTATGTGTATATGTGTGTATGTGAAGCAGTACGCTTCAGTCACTGACGTTATCCTCCGGTCTAGTGCTGCCACAGGATTATCGTACACACTCCGAAAGAAGTGTTTGCCAGCGCTATGTCCACGGTGGAACACATTGGCAACTACGTACTCATGTCAAATAACTGCTAATGGTAAACCAATGGCTGGCTCTCAGTGTTCTCTTCTAACCTTAAAGACTGGTCGACTGATGTGTGGTAAGGTTCAAGTGCCTTTAAAATTTAAATTGACTCTCTGAACCGATATCAGGCGTCATTCGAAATAGAAAAGTTGCGCGATGAGTTTAAGAGTGATCTACGATGTCATTGTTCGTCGGAATGCGCGACTTCAAGGTATCCTCGTTAAGAGATTAAGCACCACGGAGTCGACAGAAAAAAAAGATGAGATTGTTGACATAACTGCTGCCGAAGAACAGCCCGTGTACTCGTCGATAGACGACGATCCAGAGATACAAGCGGAGATTAACAGGAAGCGAAACAAATCCCGATTAAATTCGCAACACCGAAACATGCTGATGGATGAGCGTCCTTACGACTCGCCTTTGGAGTGGTATCATAACACGGTGAGGTATAAGAGACGTATGCTGGGTAGATACGGATTGAAAGGTAATGACGAACCGATTGGATTTGCCTGGCCCAAGCCTGAAGAGATCGAAGATGCTAAAGAATACGAGAGAGTTGCTTTTCCGCTGTCTCTTCAGGAAAGATGGAAGAAACTGGAAGAGGAAAAACAGATAAAGGCTGAAGAGATCAGAAAAAGGTACATGTTGATTGGTTTCTTCTGTTACTTGTTTAGTGTTATCATTGATGATTTATAGTACAATAACAATGATATTTATGTACGATCATGGCGTTTGTAGGGAGGAGGAAATAGAGGAAAGGTTGGGAAAAATGAAACAGTGGACAGCCAAGTTTGAAGAAAAAATTGCAAAAAAAGAAGCTCAGCTGGAGGCTGCAAAGCAGGATAAGGAACGTCTAATAGAAGAAGTCAGAAAGCACTTTGGTTTCAAAATTTCGCCTAACGATGAGAGATTCAAAGAGATGCTGGCAAAGAAGGAGAAAGAAGAGAAAAAGAAAAAGAAGGAAGCCAAGAAAAAGGCGAGAATGGAAAAGTTCGCAAACAAAGTAATCGATTCAACCCCAGTGAAATTTGAGAACAACAAACAACAACAAGCAACAGATTCGACAAAAGATTCAACATAATCTGTAAAAGTATAACATTTTTAAGTTACAAAAAATAAACAAAATTGTTTAAACTCTGTAACCAAATTTAATAATTCCATAGTTGATTTTTACGAAATAAAATTGACTGTGATTAAAAAAAATATTCAAATCAAGCTCCACACTGTTTCGTATTGTTGTATGGAAGCCGTGTATCAATGCCAAAACTTCCCAACGAACATGTTCGTGTTTTATTCGTACACGCGATATGAAAGTGTCAGGGACGAATTGCACGCGTAATAGTAAATATATATTGTACTTTCTCTTTACTAATACAAAAAACGTTACATACACATACCTATACATTCACTCTTGTTTCACAAAAGACTAGAAGAAATTCTAAATTAATATTTGATAAATGACATTCGTTTAAGACACATAACCAGGCACATGTTGGACAAATATGCGATTACATTGTTGATCTCGGAAGCTTCGTTTTAACCATGCTAAAGTTTTTTTTTTTTTTTTTTTTTGTAGTAATTAGCACAATCAGTTATCAATATTGCCGCGTATCAAATTCATAAAAGACATGCGCAAGTTTCTTTTCTTACACATCACGCTTGATTCATTACTTACCCGAAAAGCTTTTTTTTTATCAATTAATCGACTGACTTCTGTCATTAATCGATTTGACTATTCTGTCTGTTAGCGATCGTGTCGCTATAAAATAATCAAATGTTCTTATCGTCGTCACAAAAGTTTCTCGATAAAACGATTCGAACGAGATCAGCTTCTCATTGTCGCCTCATTATCTTGACCGCCATTGACAGGTAATTTTATTTGTGGATTTTTTCGCTCCGAAACTTTTTTCTCGGCAACATCATCGCAGATTGAACGCGGATCGTCATCGTCGTTGGTGCGCGGCCGCGCGTTCTGTATTTGAATCTCATCGATCACGACAAAATGTATCTTGTTGCCTTCCGTGTGTCAAGCGGATTGCAACTGCGACGATGTCAATTCGTAAAACTGAAAACTCAACTCCTCGCCAAAGAGATTTTCCGGCTCGATGATATCGGGATCGACCAGATTTAATCCCAAAGCGTTCGGATTCAGATCCGTAACCACGTATTCCTCGCTCAGCCCGCATTCCACGGCAACGTCTTCTTTGGACACCGTATGCAGGAAATCTAGGAATTATATCGAATTATTCGCCCTCATATTTGTTTTATTTCTTCTTATTATTATTATTTTTTTTGATATTTTTACCGGTTTCCTTGAAGAAACATTGAAGTTCCGTTTCTTGTGCGATCTCATGGTTCTGTTGATTCATCTCGTGATCGGCGTCAGTCACCGCCATGGGAACCAGATATTGCACCTCCACCTCGCGTTTCACTCCATTGAGTATTTGCTCAGCGGAATCCTCGAGTGTCACAGAAGTGATATCGTTAGAAATGTTATCGTTAGGAATGTCGTTGTCCTCGTAATTTGGCTGCGCGATGCTCGCCGTCGCAATCTCCACCTCAGCCATACTTTCGCTGCAACAAAGCTCGTTTAAATAATATTGAGACGTTTTTTTTTTTTTTTTTACGCGAGTCTTGAAGAAACTTTGAAACTTTACCAGACGACATTCTCATTGCTCCGCGATTCGTCGGGAACGTTTTGCGCGACTTGTCGCGCGGTGGCCGTCAGAACGTTAACGTCGAGCGGACGAGGTCTGCAATCGCTGCGGTTCGCGATCGCCCAGAGATGGCCGGCACCGTGAGGTGCTTTCGATCCTTTTCGAAAGTGCGGATTTATTGACAGATTGTGCCGAACAGAATTCTTCCAACGATCGTCGTTGCTCTTATAATAAGGAAAATGCTCTCTTGAAAAATAGAAAAGAAATGCGCTTTATATTTAGTATCAGATATGGAACCTACATTATTTTTGCTTAAAACAAAATCTATTTTTTTGTGTAATTTAAAAAAATAAATATCGTATACGATATTAGAAAGTAGTTTTTTTGCGAAAACAAAAAAACGAATCAAAGAAAAAGCAAAATCAGGGATATTACATGTAAAAATGCACTCTGGCACAATTTATATGATCCCTACGTAACTAATTTCCTTCACCTGCTCACAGCCGATGTCACGGTCGGTTACGGACCTATTGCGATTAATTTCCCCACACAATTTTGAGACAGAATAGGAGCGAAGGGTACGTGAAGCGCTAAACGGCACGTTTATTCGCTCTGACGATTCCGATGATTGTGTGCGATGTTGTCGCACGCTTATTTACATTTTAACGAAGATCCTCCAAGTCCTTACGTTGCACGCACGTATCCAAATTCTTGCCATATCAATTCTCGATATCATTCTCGAGAGAAAAGAAATTCTCGATGTCGTTCGAGATCTTCGAAATTACTATTTTTTTTCTTTTTGAAAGAAATTGGAGAAAGAAGAGGATCGGAATTTAATTTATTATCAATCCTAAAGAAATCTTTGAATAGTTTGGAAAACCGTCGATTGGAAAAAAATCCGATATATGCTTTTCTTGTAATTCAATTATTCGAGCGACTTGGATAGTCTATATGTGCTTTTTCCAAGGAGCTCGGGTAGCGAGCGATCGAACAGGTGAAAGCACAGGAGCAGTAAATTGCGCGTATTCGTGTTGCGGGCTGCAACGCGAAGAATAGTCGAAGGGTGAGGAGTTAGTACCAGGTGGTGCCAAGCAATGGGGGCAGTGGTACCATTGAGTACCATCCAGGAGCAACCTACGCTCCTACCTTCCTACCTTCCCTCAACCAGGCGATCCGTGTTCGTTTAAATTCGTGGAAAAAAAACTTTTCTTTGTCCGATACACAAATAAGAAAGAATAAGAAGAAAAAGAATTTCAAATTAGAAAGAATTTCACGCATTTCCTCGAAAGCAAAACTTTTTGTATGCATATATGCGGAGAGAAAATAGAGAGAAGGCGAGGAAATATTTACGCGCGAGATTACAAATTTTTAATTAATATAAACTATTTGGTGAAGAGAAAGAGGGAAAGAGAGGTGCCAAAAAATGTTCCTAAGTTGTTGCAACAAAGAGCACACACACACACACAAATCAAAGCTTCAAAATATATTGAAGTAATTTAAAAAAAAAAAAAACTTACGAAATCCATTGATATATCGCAGAAACGGTGAGCTCGCCTCTTTCCTGCAAAGCGTGCTCTATCAATTCGGTGTAAGTAAAAGGAGGTTTCTTCAATCCGTTTGATCGCGAAGACGAGAGATTCCCAGTATTGATTTCGTTGATGTGATACGTAGCCTGATTCGCGTCATGTTTGTACATCGACAAATTTTCATGATTGCCGTGTTGTCCTCTTCGAACTTCTTTTCCATTGGAATTATTTAAACGCCCGTTCGGTTTGTTTTTGTTACCTAGAAATGTTGCAATTATCCAAGAACAATAATATTTTGCTTTTAACATTCACAAGAACATCTATTTCATCCTCTGTGTACTTTGTTCTCACCACAATGATTGTCTTTTGTCATCACTGATCCCATAGTAGGTCTGTCTGCGGCTTCGATAAATGAATCCAGTTTAAAGTCCAACAGCCACGACAAGTTGCCGTTCTCTTGATCCTCAAATTGCTGCTGCTGCTGCTGCTGCTGTTGTTGCTGATAATTGTTTGATGTATGGTTTTTGTATTGTTGCATATTGGAATTAGTGAATAATAATGTAGGCGCAGCAACTGGTTCCCAGTAATTTTTAGACGATTGATGTTTGGCTTCCTCCACAATATAAGTTTCTGTAGTATAATGATCGGTACATCCAGAGGAAGTAACCGATGGTGATGATAATGAGGAAGAAGATGAGGTAACAAGTACATCAAGATTCTGCTGTTGTTCCAACTCTGATACAGTTGTCCAGGTACAGTTAGTACCATCCACCAATAGTACTTCCAGGCGTGTCACTGGTTCCTCAAAAACTTCCTGACCAGACATTGGTGAGAAAAGAGCTGTTGCATTGGTAATAATTTCATTTGATGTGGTGACCAGCTCTACTGGCCTGTCAAGTTCTTGAAGACAACGTTTATGATTTGTCTGAGGAATTTCCTCACAATAGCTATCAATGTCCAGTTCATCAAAGATCTTCCTCTTGGAAGAGAGACAACACTGATTCTCAGTGGTCTTACCAGCTGTCTCTGATGGTCCAATCATTCTATTTGTTTTTAAATTATTGATAAATAACAAATAATATTTTTTAATCTGTAAAATATAAATAAAGAAATTGTGTTAAATCAAAATAAAAAAAAAAAATATTATTTTAAGATAATGTTAAAATTGAGTTTTATTTTAATATATAAATGTTTTGAATGCAATTTAATTATATGTAAACTAACATATTTTTACGTGTTACCATTAAAATTCAATAGGCACTATTGGCAAATACTTATAATATCGTTTTATTAATTTTCTTATTTTTCTAAATTTTTAAATCAAATGTTTCGAACATTTCATTATTTATTTACTTATGCTTTTTGCAAAAATAAACATATGCTGGTTATACATGTATACTCACAAGAAGAATATGTCAATGCAATTTACCTGCAAAAAAATACTTCTTGTCCTTTAAAATTCTTCTTTGTTATTATTTATTTCTCGCGATCTCGCCAACGCGCAACACACATGCACACAAGAGTTCGTCTCTCTATTTTATACTAAATTATTAATTGGAGTTTTTATCATCGTGTGAAACGTAAAAGTATTTTAATCGCGTAAGAGTATTCCGACTGAATTGTTGAAACTTATGTCGTTTTTTTCTAAAGAAACTGTTTTACGCGCTCTGTCATATTATTGCAATTCAACGTAGAGTTTGCCGTCGATGAATTAATTATCGCTGATTATCGTGCACAAAATACACCCCAGAAATGAACCGTCAATTTTTCTCTTCGCGATCAAGCGCTTTCGGAGCGCGTCTACATGATGATCGATGTAATACGCGCGACTCGTTTATTTCACTCGTCGGTTGTCCCGCTCCACGCGCTCCGGATCGCCCTAATCCGCATGCGCCGTTGCTTAACGATGTCAGAGATCAAAAGATCAAAAGATTTTTTCATCCGTCTTCTTTATATTCTTTACACTAATTGCAAAGGAATGGTATAAAAAAATCTTTCTTGTCTACAATCTCTTGTAAATTGTATAAAAAAATATTTATAATCAAATCCCACACATGCGCGCAAACGCACGCAGTTGATCACGTGATTGCTGACTCATATTCTAGTTTGGCGCAACTCGTTAATTTTGCAGGTCCATAGTTAAACTACATATGCGCAAGAAATTGATATGTAACCAATCAGGTCCGGATTTTGTCTCAATAAATTCCATTCGAATTGACCAAATTGATCAATTGATTGTGAAGCACTCGGATGTATAGGAGCAGCGGGAATTTAAAACCTGGAGAAAAGGGAATAAAATTCACTATTGTTCGGTGAACATTTGTTTTGACAAAAGGATAGCTGATTTGACATGTATTACAAACACTTTTTAAAATGCACATTTGATCTTTCTTTCTGATTGAAAGTCGCAGAAGAAGTAACGCAAATTTAACATGAAAATTTGTGAGACCTTTTATTTCATTTCAGAATTTATATTGTGGATATAACAGAACTGGATTTTTTTTTTTTTTTTAAATATACCAAAGCATATTTCTTTTGTTCTCAATAAGCCTTAACAGATATCAAAGATCTAAAGCAAGTTTTAGCATTTCACATGGAGATCATTGCGTGTGTACGTGTGTGATTGATATTACAGTGTATTGTGAAATGCATATTTCTTGGGAACGTCACCTTCGTGCGTGTGTCATATTCCTTGTGTCGACTAGCAAAAATTTCAAAATTATACATCTTTGTTATCTATTACTACATAAGCAAAACTATATATAATTATTACGATTTTACAAAACTTTCTCTCTCTTATTCTCTCTCCGCGAAAGTTATTTTTAAAATTATACCTTTCGCGCTATGTGTGTCGATGATGTTTCAGAGACTCGAACGAGTTTCACAGAGTAGTCCTAAATAGAGGTACTATAACGATTCATATGGAGAGCGTGTTTCTCAGCGTGATATGTTTTGGTTATCTGATTGAGAACAGGCGAGATCTCCGGGTCGCTGGCCCATACTGTTGTTATTGCGGGAATATCTATCATCGATAAACAAGCTGAAAAATAGTTGAAAAATTCACAAAAATCTTTGCAATTTTCATATTCTTCAAATTTTCCAACTTTCCTTGACATCTTACCGAGTAGCATTCTAGGATTGGTAAGACTAAGCTGTATGAGAGGATTGCTCATAATCGCTTTATAAATTGGCCCCTCGGGATCGAGACCCTCATCCAGATCTTGCAAGCTACGTCTCCTTTCACCCAGCAACCAGGCGCACTGTCGGAAAAATTATTAATTTGAAATTGTAAAGTACACATTTCTTTCTTCAGGACATAATAAAATGTTGCTCACAGCATTAGCCTGATCGTTTCCGGTAATCTTCAACGCTACTACAACTTTTTTTTCCTCAAAACCCATATCCACGAGCGACCACAGCGCTTTTTTATTAGGTTTGAACTCCATTTTCTTGTACTGCCGGAAACATTCCAGCATTAATTCTACAATGTATATTAGATTTTTTTCTTTCGGATTTCCTGAAGTTAATGCATTCTCTTCAGTTTCACGTGAAAGATAAATGTCAACGATTAAACAAAGGTTCGAATAAAATATATATGTATATATCACTGTTCTACGCGAGAGAATTACCAGAATCCAAAAACAGTTCGTCACATTCGTCGTATAACCACTTTATTCTGGGACTTGAGGAACCGGGATCTGCGGCACTTGCGTCTGTTGTTGTATCCATGGTGAGATCCGTTTCACTATCTTGGTCATCTGGATCGTCCTGGTGTTCTATAAGCCATTCTAAAGCATCTATTATACGCAATCTAAGATAGAAATATACTTCTATTACATATAATCAAATTGTCATTATTAATATCGTAGAAAATTAAAATTTTTACTTAATATTTTAAATATTACTTCATAGACACTGATAATTACTTTCGCAGACGAAGTGCTTTGACAACTTTCTTTTGAGGATAACCCATGTCCATGAGAGTTTTCACGAGCTTTGGATCATGAGTAAGTCTGTATTTATCTTCCAGTCTGCCTTTAATGACGTCATACAAATTTTCAGCATGCTGACTGTGCATTAAAATTCTTGCAGATGCTCGTGAAAGAGTTATTAAAATTTTACGAATTTCATCCTGAAACTGTGCGAAGATTTGCGTAGATTACATAAAATAACATAAAATATAACGAAAAACTTTAACAGTATATTTACATCAGCAGGACATTCCGTGGGTGGCATAGGTTTGGATGTACTTCGACTAGGTAGATTACTTGTAGCTCTAGCTATTGCATCTCGACTTGGACCCTTGAGAGATTCATCTGAGAGATTTTCTTGTATTTGCGCTCGATTTTCCACTAATAATAATTCATCTGTGTAGAAATAAATAAATGATATAACTTGAGAAAAATTGCGCTAACAACAGGTGCATTTGAAATTATAAAATATAATTACATAGCAATTACTACCATATTCATTGATTTCCTCGTCATCTATATAATTTGAATCTACAAGCCGTCTACATTTGGATGAATGAACCAAGCTGTAGCATGATGAAGACTTATTCACTTCTTGACCGTAGAAATGCATCACTGCTATCTTTTTTAAATTTTCTATAGTGAAATTTGGTTTTACTGTAACATCTAGTATGTTGCCCTCTATGCTGTGTATAAGAAATATTGTTATTGTATTTTATATACACAAAGTTACTTCTTGAATAACATCAATCAAGTCATAAAAATTAATGGAAAACCTGATAATGTTGATAGGAAAACCTTCAGGTGATGAGGAAGGTAAATCCATAATCATGTTTCTGTTTTCAGAGTTGCCTGTGCTCACAGAAGAAAGCCCCAAGGACCGCTTATCAGCTGTCCTTGCACTCTTTCTGTTATGCCAGGCCTCTATTTGATCACGCATCCATGGAAACATTAAATTTATCTAAAAAATATTAAACACTTTTGTTGACACACAACTTGATACATAATTAAAATTGCGAGTTTGTTATATATTCATCACTATTCATAAACAATATGTATATTTCATATCAGCATACTTCAAACTGGAAGTATATGTAAATATGCAAAATTTTCAACAATTATAATTTTAAAAACTGTAATTATGTGTGTGTGCGTGTGCGTGTGTGTTTAAATTTATATCGTCACCTTATGATAAAAAACGTTCTACATAAAAAAATAGAAACTTCAATTTGTGATTAAAGTTATAACACAGTTCAATAATTATGACGAGTCACACCGAAGAATACGATGCATTTTTGAAGTTACTTGGAGTGTTTATATTTTCCCGTGAAACTTGTGACAGCCATAACAGCTGTACGTATTCTGTCAGTGTGGACGATAGCAAAACTACCTTTACATTCTTACCGACAGGATTTACCTCTTGCACATGCGTGTCGCGACACAAGCGCGTCTACACATCATATAGGCCGCATGTATCGATCTCGACTGATTCGTATTTTACTGATGTATATGTGATACAGTAGAATGTATCATTATTGTTCCGCATCGGAGAAAACAAATTTCTTTCGCCGCAACCTCTTATCGCGCGCCGTCCTCCGGCTTTGAAAACTTTTTTCAAGTTCCACATTTACAAAGAGATTCAAATCATTTTCACATTTTCGTCTACTGAATATAAAACGTATCTAACTTGTGAAATGTTAATATATCAAACGTATAAGTAAATAAATGTAAATAAAAATTACATCATGATAGAACCATCCATTGTAATCAGTCACTATCAAAATCATTGTCAGAGGTCGGAAACTCCATCGTCACGAACCAACTCGGTGAATGAAAATGCTACTTTACCGATTGATTGATCGATCGTTCTGTAACTCTCGCGTATCGATTCCAAATTTCGAGAATCGATCGATTTCGATCTATCGCGCGTCTTCGATACACAACACGTGGCGCGCAGTTGTGGCCAACGCGCGACGCAAAGATTTTCGTTCGACTCGTTTCTGCATTTCTCGTGATTTTTGTCGTTTTACGGCCCATAAGAATTGTTACGATCGCTTTTCCGCCACAGTGAAATAAAAAGCGTATAGTAACTATTAGACAACATTAAACCTTAACAGTAGTTGCCAATGTGAACCACTCGTGGACATGCGCTAGCTGACGGGCGATCGTAAAAACTCTTGTGGGACTTGCCGCTCTCATTCTTCTTTCTGCTGATAGTGAGTGGTTACAATGGATGTTGCCATTATGTAAGAAGATATGATATTCCTGAGATGCGCGGTATTCGATCAATCAAAGAGATGTCTCAAATAGGAAAAGCAACTACTTCCTCGATGTGCTAACACATGTTGTAAGTTATTGAGTTTGATTTTCATGCGTTATTTCTGACATTTCTCATATGTGTATTATATAAATTATAAGACGTATATACTATCTGTCATCGCGGTGACAGGTTGTGTTCACTGACAACACGTTAAATAAAAATAACAATAGCGTGCGCGTAGCGCACTTTACTAGCGCAACTTGTGTGTTGTGCTAGTAATATAAAATTACTATATATGTTTCCCGTTTCTACAGGTGTGTGAATACCGCGAGCTGTTACGAGCGTGCGTCGATTTGATTTATTTCAAGAATTAAAATAGCCGATTTGTGAACTCAGGAAGGAGAACAGGGAGGAATGGAAAATATACAAATTTGCAACTTCCCACACAACATACACGTAATTGTCAACAAAGGAATATTTTTAAGCGAGCAGCATCAGAATTCGTAGAGTGTACTCAGGTACCATCT